>NW_017308507.1:58272-119010 GCF_000935625.1 Nanorana parkeri
AAGTCCCGGGATAGAAAAAAAAACAGCAGGCGATCCAGAACTGGGGAAGAGGGGCAAAACAGTACCTGAGAGCTGTGTGAGAGTCACTGGAGATTCAGAGGGTAAAGAACGAGAACGAGCCTGGGGAAAAACCAGAGAAGCGTAGCAATGGAGTAAGGCACAGCAGCGAGCCAGCAGAAAACAATTACTGAGGCTGGTAGCACGATGAAAACTCAACCATCACTGCTCTGAGGTCGTCAGCCTTGCAGTGGAGGATCGTGAGCTAAGCCCCGAGCAGGAGAGAAGAGCCGAGAAGACAAACTCCAAGGTTGGTCATTCCGGTGCGGATGGACGGCAACCTGCAGATGAAGATGGTGAAGAGGGTCTCCGATAACATTCAACCTGGCGAAACTCACCATACCAATCCGGGAGGTCCAGAGCATGGATGCGTAGCTGAAAGCAAAAGTGAGGCAGCTCAGAAGGCAATGTTAGGAGAAACGTACAGCTGGAACTCGGTTACTAAGCCAAGGTAAACAGCCACTCTGTAGTGACTGCTCCTAGAATTGAGAGGCTGTAGAAGCGATAGAAACTTGAAAAAGTTGAATCTCACTCTCATGGAAGAGTATGTGTGGTCTCTCCTGGGCTCTGCAAAGGATCTCTTCCTTCACATGAAAGTCCACGAGGCAGCATATAATATCTCTTGGTGGGTCAGTATCTCTACCTCTGGCTTGCAGTGTGCGGTGGAAGCGCTTAAGTGTGATCCGAGATTCCAGCAGTCGGTCCAGTAGGTAATTAAAGATATGGAGCAGAGCGGTGTCCAGCTGAGCTGGATTGACAGCCTCTGGAACCCCTCTCACTCTAATATTGTGAGGCAGCCTCTGTTATCAAGGTCTTTTATGTGATGATACATCTCAAACAGGCGAGTAGTATGAGAAGGCGCCTGATAGAGGATGTATGAGTACAAGTCATGACTTCCACCAATGATGTTATAGATCATTGGTTCGACCTCATCTGGAGTACGCGGCCCAGTTCTGGTCAACAGTACTAAGAAAAGATGTTCTTGAGTTGGAAAAAGTCCAGCGGAGGGCAACCAAACTAATTAGGGGTATGGAGGACCAGAGCTACGAGACAAGGATACTAAATTTAAACATGTTCACATTGGAGGTGAGGAGATTAAGGGGGGATATGATCTCCATGTACAAAATGTTCAATGGTGGTAGCAACATTAGCGATAAACTGTTTAAAATTAACTCCATTACAAAAACTAGAGGCCACCACCTAAAATTGGTGGGAAAAAAATTCCAGTACAAGGGGCGAAGGGGGTTCTTCACAGTAAGATCAGTTAGGGTCTGGAACTCACTGCCACAGTGTCAGGGACATTCTCAGCAGCAGCGTCTGGCCCGCAGATCCCGGGCCCTCCTCCAGCTCAGACGTCACGCTCCCCGGCCACCGAGTGTAGCTCCGCCCACGGCCGCAGGCTCCCTAGTTAAAAGCGAGGGAGATTCAATTGCTCGGCGTTCAGTCAATGGAGACTGTACGTTGAGCAATTGCTCTCCTACCCGCCAACTGAACTACCACAACCTGCCGGTTATTATCGTGACCCTTCACAGGAGTGTAGGAATCGGATCCCCACTGCTTACCTCGCTCAAAGTCTGGCAAGACTGCACTGCTCAGAGACATCTCAAACCGCAAGTATCCGGATTACAGACACTGTGATAATTGTGCAGTTGTACAGTATCGCCATCTGCTGGTTCCACTATATATTACAACCTCCTATACAACTGCTTATAACAGAACTCACACTGTGTATATGTGCACCTATTTCCAGGCAATTGAATACAGAGGTTCCTTTTTCATAGTTGTGCTGAGCTATAATTTAACCCTTGCTTGTGGGTACTGTATTGATTACCGTGTATGCGGAAATACACTGGTAACTCCTTTTTATTGTTTTCAGTGGTAAATGATGTTTGTGGGAACTGCGCCCCCTCACCACACCTAAGAGGGTTATAGCAGCATCCCCAGCCTGAACCACTTCCTCATCAGTGGGCTGTGCACTGAGATACTTGATTGAGCTCCATAAGAAGGGGGTAGAGTATTACACACAGGCGGTGATTTCAGCAAAGAATGTGGAATTGTTCAAGAAACTTTTGGATGATATATTAAGGGACCGCAATATACAGGGGTACAGGTACTCCTAGAATGAGATCCTAATAGGTTGGACTTGATGGACTAATGTCTTTATTCAACCTCAAATACTATGTAATTATGTAATGTGGATTTGAGAAGCCAGGGCCTGAACATCCGCCTTTAGGTCAGAGATAGCAGTTGATAAGGTTGATTTAAGATTCACGGCAATCGAATTGAGATCAGACATCCGGGGCATCTGATTCATGAGAGCCAGAATGTCGCTCCTGTGGAGACATGAGTCATCTGGAAGCTCCCTGCCTGGACTGCTGTGGGGAGAATAATCGGTAGAGGCCGTTGGTGCCAAAGCACCCATGTGGCGTTCTGTAGGCTGGGAACGAAAAAACTCAGGGAGGTTGCGGCTGAGCTGAGTCCCCGGTTCTCTGGGCGGTTTTTGCAGCTGCGGTGTTCCCACCCCGTTTCCCCATGTTGTAAAGCAGATGAGGCTCTGTGAGAAGGGGGTCTGTGTGCCGAAGGAAGAGGTTTAAGCAGCCATCTTGGTCCCGCTTTAGGCCACGCTGCCACAACATACATTTTAAAGCTTCTCATTTAAGCGGAGGCGATGTAGTATCCAATGTATGAACAAAAGGAACTCTTGAATATCAGAACAAAAAGCTTCCTCTGCAAGTGGCTCCTGAAACACACAATTAATTCAACCTCCAGATAGGTGCCCATTTCACAGTGTCAGAGACTTTCAATGTAAAAAAAGGGCCATACCTGTGTTCCAATATATGAGGGAGGATACCAACTAAGAGGAGAATGAAACAAACAAATGAATCAATCCTACTATAAAAAGAATGAGGTGCCGAATAAAAAGTCTAATCTCTTTTCTGGATACATCTCTCTATCTACTAAAGTCACTGAAGGTGCTGTATAATTGAATTAAGAGAAGACAAGGAATAGTGAGTTCTACCTGAGAAAGAATCCATGGATGGAAGAGTTAGGATTTTTTGTATAGTTTGTATTGACCCTGCTTAGCAGGGTAAAGATTCACTAAAGTAAATGTTTTGTTATTGTGACAGCAGGTAAGTAAAATCACCTGGGTGCATCTTGGATGGCAAATATGTGTGTCCCAGGTTCAGGTTATATACGGATTGCTTCCACTAGAGGGAGTACTGGGAGTGCTTGAGTGGAAGAGGTAATGAGCCCAGCTGAAGTAAGCTGGCTCATTAGAGCCTCTATAAGAACTCCCAGACTACCTAGAGTTTTGCTCCACCCTGGAACCAGTTTTATGCTTGAGTAGACGGGGGAGCTTTCTACCTACCTGTGTGGTGACAAAGAAAAAAAAACCAAAACTCGTGGTGAGTTTTTATTAAAGTTTTGGACAAGACAAAAAAATCAAATACACATAGCAACTCGTATGAAAAATATGGATATAAAGGTCATATTTCTGTATAGTAGTAGGTTTTATGACAAATCAGATATATTAGATGCTAACAAAGAGACAAAAACAAAAATATATTTCACATAACGAGCTCAAAATATCAATATTAAAAGACCAAGAAGGGGGGAGGGGTAAAAGTATAAGAAGGAGGAAGAATAGAAAAAGATCAGAGAGGTATCCAGGACACGGTAAATATAAATCGGTATTGTAATAAAAACTCCTGGTTAAGGAATGTGCAAGTATTGCATCCATGGGTCCCATACCCGTTCACATTTACTTTGGGTATCTCCGAGGATGCTACTCAGCTTCTTGTGTACCATTTATCCATGACATTTTAGAAATGACTTGTTTGAACGGAACGGCCGGGTATTTCCAGGCCTGTGCCAAGGAAATTTTTGCAGCCAGAATGAAGAACGATAATAATTTGGCTTCGGGCTTGGATAAACCAGGGACTGGACGATTCAAAAAGACATACTGTGGGTCATAGGGTGGTCGGATCCGGAGTCACCTTATAGATCAAGGCATAAAGTCTATTTCAGTATGGGCGGAGGCGTGGACATTCCCACCAAGTATGCAACATTGTTTCAGTAAGCCCGCAGCCCCTGAAGCATAAAGGCGACTGACCAGGGTAGATAGCCGACAGTCTGGAGGGCACCATATACCAGCGCGGGAAAACTTTATAATTAGCTTCTATCAGGCATACGTTTAGTAAACCTTTAGACAATCTGGAACAACATGTATGCCACAACTCCAAGGGCAACTCCGTCTACAATTCCCTTTTCCAGGCCAGCATATATGACAATTTGGAGGAGGAGTTTAAAAAGAGTGAGTAAATGAGAGATATCCCCCCCGTGTGGCGTATCCGATCACACACACCACCGTTCATATGGGGTGGCAAACGGAGGGAGACTTAAAGAGTTCAAAAAATGATGAAGCTGTCTATAAAAAACACCTCAGTGGAGGTGCTCAGGCAATAGGTCAACGTAAGAGGTTGATGGGCTTTAAAAAAGCGGCCAATGCGATAAAGACCCTTATCGGTCCAACACTGAAATGCACGTGATTGGGTACCCGGTGGGAAATCAGGATTGCAGAGTATCGGCACCAGAGGAGTGTGGGTTGAGGCTAGATCATAAAGCCCTCGAAGACGATTCCATAAGGCCAAGGAGAAAGACAGTCGGCGCGAGGACCACCGGGCGACGTCTATGGGTCGTTCACATGAGAACGTCCAGTAGTGAGCCGGACACCGAGGCCACCTCCAGGGTCACAACCAATCTGGCTAATATCATTCAAATATGTGAAGCGGCGCTATCACCCAAGTAAACAAATAATATGTGCAAAAATCAAATATTATAGTGAACATCACTATTGTGAGAGAAAAAAAAAGATATATAATATATAATAATATTTTGCAAATATTTTGCAAATTAAATCTTCCAGTCAACTGTTTGTGTAAATCCCAAGGTGATAATCTAAAAAAACTCCAAATGACTAATAAAGTAACAAACGTCCTGTGTCAGTGTGTAAAACACATTATTATTATTATTACATAGTATTTATATAGCGCCAACAGTTTGTGCAGCGCTTTACAATGTAAGGAAGACATTACAATTACAATACAATTCAAGACAAGATGGTAAGGAGGGCCCTGGAAATATGAGCTCAGTTTTTGAAAGGTTGAGTTTTAAGAAATGTTGTGACATCCAGGCTGATATGTCAGTTAGTAGATTAGTGACACACAAGGATACTGAGGGGGAGAGTTGTGGAGTGGAAAGATAAATTTGAGTGTCATCGGCATATAGATGGTATTGGAAGCCATGTGAGGTTATTAGTTGACCAAGGGAGTAGGTGTAGATAGAGAAGAGAAGGGGTCCAAGGACAGAGCCTTGGGAAACCCCTACAGAAAGAGGAAGAGGAGGGGAGGAGTTAGAATTGTAGGTGACACTAAAGGAGCGCATAGACAAGTAGGAGGAGAACCACGAGAGAGCAGAGTCTTGTAGGCCAAGCGACTGGTGTTTTTTGAGGAGCAGCGGGTGGTCAACAGTGTCAAAAGCAGCAGAGAGGTCTAATAGCAAGAGTAAGGAATAGTGGCCGTTGTTTTTGGTGAGTTTTAGGAGGGCGGTTTCAGTGGAGTGTTGAGGGCGAAAGCCGGACTGAAAGGGATCCAAAAGGTTGCTATTAGCGAGGTGGCAACTCAGGCGGTTGTAGATAAGGCGTTCTGGTAGTTTAGAGGTGAATGGGAGTAAGGAGATAGCTCTGAAATGATTGAGGTTGGTAGGGTCCCGTGTAGGTTTTTTGGGTATTGGGGTGACTAGTGCATGTTTGAGAGGGGTAGGAAAGATTCCAGTAGAGAGTGAAAGATTAAAAATGTGAGTATGAGAGTGTAGGAAAGAGCAAGAGGGTGACCGAAGTAGTTTTGAGGGAACAGGGTCCAGGGGGCATGTGGTGAGGTGGGTGTCAGAGAGGAGCTTTGTAACTTCCTCTGTGGTGACAGGGACAAAAGAGGAAAGTAACAAGTGAGAGGGAGGGTCTGGTACATTAATAGGAGAAGTTGATTGGACAGTGGCGATCTGATCCCGAATTGTATCTTTTTTGTTTTTGAAATGAGTGGCGAGTTCCTGGGCAGTGAGTGAGCTAGTGGGTGATGGTGGTGGAGGACATAGTAGAGACTTGAAGGTAGAAAAGAGTTGACAAGGTCTGGATGAGAGTGTGTTAATGAGAGTGACGAAATAAGTTTGTTTGGCAGCACGGAGGGAGGAATTCATTAAACGCAGGCAGCTCTCTCAAGATGGGCAGAGTGACGCTCAAAGAAAGACTAAGACAACACTTTTTTTTGAGAGAGAGCTGCCTGCGTTTAATGAATACATGAACACCTTGTTTCAGTTATGTGTTTTTACACACTTTTACACATTTGAAAAATATAATATATATTATAATGGTATTGTTCACTATAATTGTTTTTTGCACATATTATTTGTTTACTTGTTGGGTGATAGCGCCGCTTCACATATTTGAATGATATTAATGCAGGCTCAGGCAGCCAATTTAAGTGAGCAGATGTAAGGAGAAACGCCCAGTTTTCTTAGATTAATCGAGCGCAGACGTTCCTGTAGATAACAATCTGGCTGATAGTGTAATAGAGCATTAGATTGGGGACCCCCAACCACCAACCTCCTTTGGAGAATGCATGATTCATTTTGAGAGTCTCTGGCATTTCTAACCCCAAATAAAGCGCATAAGGAATGACTGGAAAGACAGGAGATCAGCCCTAAGGATAGCTATCGGCAAAGTTCTAAAATAGTACAGTATTTTCGGTAATAGGGTCATCTTAAGTGCATATATACGGCCAATCCACGACAATGTACAAGAGGACCACCTGTTTACATCTGCCCTTAACTGTTTATATAGTGGAAAGTAATTACATTTATATAAGGACGAAAAGGACTAGATGAGTTTAACCCCCAGATACTGTAAGCAGTCAGTCGACCAGTAAACGGGAAGGCTTGGATGAGGCGAGTCCAAAGGTCAGAGGGCAGGTTGACATTAAGAGCCATGGACTTGGAGGCATTGACCTTGAGCCAGAGACAACTGCAAACTCATCTAAGAGTCTTAGAACATTGGGGACTGAGATAAGGGGAGACGTAACAAAGAGCAACAAGTCATCTGCAAAAAGTGCGCATTTATGGTTGACTCCCCCACAGATAACCCCCTTGATATCAACATTGGTATGTAAGGCAATGGCAAGGGGTTCTATCACCATTGCAAAAAGCAATAGCGATAAGGGCATCCCTGTCGGGTGCCAGTAAAAATAGCAAAGGGTTCAGAGAGATAGCCTTGGATACGAATCAGCGCCGATGGGTTAGAGTATAGAGGTGAGCAGTAGTCTAAGGAAGGATGGGCCAAAACCCCAGCGCTTCAGAAGGGTAAACATATAAGGCCATGAAACTGAATCAAATGCCTTTTGTAAGTCAACTGATGGTAACATACCGTATTTTTCCGTGTATAAGACGCTACTTTTTCATTAAAATGTTTATCTAAAAATAGAGGGGCGTCTTATACACGGGGGCCGAGAGGAGAACCGCGGTTGCGAAAGTGCCGATACCACTGCAAACTACCGTAGCCTCACGAGTGAAACTTCGGATTGCAGAGACAAGATAAGTTTTCCTCCAATCATAAATCTTTTGTACCTGACGTCAGCTGTTGCTGGGGAGAGTGGCTCTGTAATCCGGTCTCCCGAGCGCTGGCTGATGTCAGGTACAAAAGATTTATGATTGGATGAAAACTGTTATCTTGTCTCTGTAATCCGATCATAAATCTTTTATACCTGACGTCAGCCGGCGCTCGGGAGAGCGTGTAGCCAGTGCCTGGAGCTGTAATGTCGGAGCATAACGTGATTGAGGTAAGTGTGATGCATTATACCATTTAAAATATTGATTTCGGAATTTTGGGTAAGAAAAGTTGGGGGCGTCTTATACATAGGGGCGTCTTATAGACGGAAAAATACGGTACCCTCCTGCCGGGATCCACCACCCCAATTAGATTGTAGAAGAGAAATAATGTCAATCGCCCGCCTAATCTGGTCTGGGCCTTGACGTCCCATTATAAAGCCCACTTGGTCTACGTGTATGTATGAAGCTAAAAAAGTGTTTAGTCGGTTAGCTAAAATTTTTGTCAAAAGTTTAAAGTCATTGTTTATTAATGATATAGGTCTATAATTGGAGATCTCACCCGGGTCCTTATTCGGCTTAGGTATAGCACTAATAAAAGCTAGATTTAGGTCCGGGTCTAAAGGCGCTCCAGCATGGAGAGCATTGAAGAAGGACTCCAGATGGGGAACCAGAGTATAAGCACATTTTTTATAATACAATGCGGAGAAACCATCCGGAGCCGAAGAGCTCTTAACCTGTTTTATGACCAGTCTTATTTCAGTCGGTGAAATTGGCTCCTCCATGACTTGACAATGTTCCAGGGTCAGAGAGGGGAGAATGAGTCCCTGAAAAAAGGATTCTAGTGTCGAGGGTGGTGTCGCGGACAGACTTTTATATAGAGAGGAAATAAAGGAATCCCATTTTTGGGATTCAAGGAATATAGACCAGATTTACAAAGAATTCTAGGGGCGGAGTGTATTCGAGGAGACGGGGAGAGTTTGTGCGCAAGCAAGGTGCCAATTTTATCTATGCGAGTAAAATTTATTATCAGTCCAATGCAAGCTCTTTTCAGCACTCATAGTCAGGAGCATGTTAAGTTCTAAGCGGGTAGTTTCCAGGCTGCACTGTAGAGCAGGTGTTGGAGTGTGTTTATGGTCACAGGATAATTTTTGAAGAGTAGCATCCAGTTCAGTTATGCGCTTCAGAGCCTGTTTTTTAAATTTTGGAGGCATAGGTTATAAGCCAGCCTCTGATAGTCGCTTTGTGCGCTGCCCAGATCGTTGTGGGAGACACAGTAGGTGTGACATTGAGTTGGAAGTAAGAAGTGAGTTGAGACTCCAACATGGAGCACAGGGCTGGATCACTCAAGAGTGATTTGTTCAGCCTCCAACAAAATATCAGGGTCCCTCATATGTGACATCGATAGGATAACCATAGAGTGATCTGACCAGGATATTTCTCTCATGGTCAATCCTTGCATAACTCAGGTGAGCCGGAGAATAGTGGGTATAGTCTTTCGCAGTGGGGTTCAGCTCCCTCCTGACATCAATCAATGAGTAGGAATGTAATAATCGGGCCAAACCCGTACCCAACTTAGAAGGACGTTTAGCACGATATCTGTCCCCATGCGATCTATCTATGCAATGGTCTAAGGCAATATTAGAATCACCCCCACAGATCAGATTACCTGCCACGTGAGGGAGGAGGGTTTTTAGCATAGAACGGAAGAACATCAGCTGGGCATTATTGGGGGCATAATAGGAAATAAATGTAAACAGGTGGTCCTCAATGTAGCCTTTCACCAATAAGTAGCGACCTTCAGGGTCCCCAATCTCCAGCTCAAGAGGAAAGGGCACAGTCTTAGAAAAACAGATCGCTACTCCTTTAGTCTTATCGACCGCATTGGCCAGATAAAACTGTGGGTAGTGTTTGTGCAAGAACTTAGGCTGATATGAAAGGGGGAAATGCGTCTCTTGTAGAAACACAACATCCACATGTTGAGAAGGATAATAGTTAAAGGCTGTGCGTCTCTTGACCGAAGAATTAAGGCCCCTAGTGTTATGGGTCGCTAATGTGAAGAGTGTGCCAGTCGCCATCATGGAGTCATGCGGATAAGAGATCCCCTTTGAGGGTACATACCAAAATTGAGGTGCCGTATAGCCCTGCCACAGGGGTGAAGACGTCCAGTCCAGTAATTTCGGCTGCCAAAATATAGGAAGTACGGAGTCCCGGGTTTCTTAGGAAGGAAAAACAAGAAAGAGGAAAAGAGGAGGACAGGTGAAAAGATGGGGATACACAAAACAAAAAAAACATACAGTGCAACATGGGTGAGGTAGTCATTCTCACTCCAAAATACTCCAGAAGTGTCAGCACAAAGGCGACACAGGGATTGGTGTAGGCAGAGGGAAAACAGCCCTAGGCCTAAACCAATCCAGGGCGCACGGCCACCTGCAATGGCCGAGCCCCACCCCTTAGCATGGATAACCAAAAATATAATTTCTTGAGGCAGCGGATAGCAATAATCGCTAAGTACAAACAATAATCAATAGTGAGCGTGTAGTCTGTAGAAAACAGAACTATAGAGAAGCCGCTTGCAGTGGAATAAGAACCAGAACTATTATAACGGCATGAATATAAAAACAGTCACAACAATGGGCACTCAAAACATATAACCAGGTTATATAAAAGTATGAAAGAGCATATAAATGGTACAGAGGACTCATCCAGGGTTAAGAGGTGATGAAGACTTACGGTTTCCAACTCGACGCCATAGCGGAGAGAGTGGTCTTGAGGAAGCACTGGCGGGACGGTCAGGAGAGGCCGAAGTACAGGCCAGGGGTACCGTGGACATCATGCCTAGTTGCAGTAAGAGGCGTTCCCCATCAGCAAAAGTAGCAAAGGAATGAGACTTGTTCTTGTAGGAGAACAGCAAACGAAAAGGGAAGGCCAAGTGATATTTAACGCCCTTAGCTGTGAGGACCTGTAGTAAAGGCTTCAGAGATCGGTGTTTCTGGATAGTAGAAGGCGAAATGTCAGCAAAAAGTTGAATAGAGTATCCCAGCAAGGACAGTTCCGAGCGTTCCCTAGCCTTGCGCATGACATCTTCCTTGACCTGGTAGAAATTAGGTTTTCCACAACATCTCTATGGGGCACCGTCTAAGCGAATCGCAGCCAGGGTTCTGTGAACACGGTCTAGCTCCAGACGATGATCATCAAGATCGGGAAGTAAATCTTTAATGAGGGAGCGTATAGCAGCATCCAACTCAGTCAATGACTCAGGGAGCCCCCTGACACGAAAGTTGTATCGGCGTGACCTATTTTCAAGGTCATCAATTTTAAACAGGGCCTCTTCCAGCTGGCCATGTAAGTCCTGGATACAGGTGGTATTTTGGTTAGTGCGGGCAACCGTATTGTCCAATTTAGATTCCAAGGTGTCAATTTGGGTGCCCAGGGCTTGAAGATCTGTTCTAATATCTGTAGTAATTCTCATGGCCATTTTATTGAGGCCCATATCAAATAAATCGGATATTCTGGCCAGCAATGCAGGACAGGCAGGCATGTCCACAGCATCTGGGTTTTGGGCCTTCTCCAGCATGCCCGGGCTCAGGGAAGAGGACACATGTTGGGACAGGAAAATGTCCTCTTGCGTTCTCTCTGTGAGAGACGAAGTGGTGGCAGGGGACCTGCGGACATCAGGCACGTTACCTGCAGGAGCCAGATCACAGCTGTCTGAACGGTCGTCAGCATCCTGGGTAGAAGGAGACATGCGGCGTGGAGGTGAAGAGGAGACGGGCACCATCTTGGATCGGGCGCCAGAAGATTTCGAGTCCCCTGTGCGGCATTTTTTGGAGGAGCCTCCGGCCATCAGCTGGGAGAGCGGGGGAAGACCGTCTGTCCTCACGACTTGCAGGGTCGCCCGCTGCCAGGAAGCTGATGGTGTGGGTCTCACTCGGCCGACGAGGCGGAGCTCCGGACTCAAGCGGCCATCTTGGTCACGCCGCGCATACGCCCGGCGAGTTCATTCTTTTCTGCTCAGATAGACCTTGCCAGAAGGTAGAGGTAAGAGCCTCAATATTCCATGAAAGTTCAGCGGCCAGAGTACGGAATTGAACTGCGTATTGGCCGACTGTCATTTCTTGCTGACGAAGACGAATGCGGGCCCCAGCAGCAGAAGACGCTCTGCCAGGCTCATCAAAAGTTTTCTGGAATGCATCCGAAAATGCTTGGAGGTAATAGGATCTTGTCGTTCCCAGAGTGGGGAGGTCCAAGCTAGGGCATCACCGGAAAGGAGGGAGATGATATACACCACCTTGGTTTGATCTGCTGGAAAACGGTGGCTGTAAAGATCAAAGTGGATGGAACACTGAATAATGAAACCACGACAAGCTTTAGGGTCACCAGAAAAATTAGGTGGTGGTGGCAGACGCAGGCAGGAATTGCCAGGTGTTGCAGGTAACATGGGAGCTGATGAGGCAGAAGCAAGGACTGAAGAAGTCGAGGTTACAGTGGCTTGCAGACGATCCAGGCGGGAGGTAAGATCCTGTAGAAACAGCATTATTTGCTCTTGATTTGCCTGCTGGGAGTCAAGTCTCTGAGCTATTTGCTGTTTGGTCGGTGACGGGCTCTCTGAGGAGCTAATGGCTTGAGCAAACTGTCACGGTACTAGGCCACAGGCGTGCAGGTGAAACGGGATCCCCCAGGGCGTGGAATCTAAGGGCCGGCTGGTGTTCTGCCAGGGACCCCCTCACAGGAGTTTGGAACCCCAAGAAGTTCACGACCCCCAGGTTCACCCTGCTCGTGTGGAGAGTACCCGTAGACACAGGGCACAAGCTTGTGGAACCACAGGTGCCAGCAGACCTACAGCAGCAAAAGGTAAAAAAAACAAATGCAAAGCCGTGAAGCACAGATCAGCTTTGCAGCTGATCTGTGACAGCTAGTCTATAATATCGGAGCATATATGCTCTAAAATTAGTTTGCAAAAATAGAATATTAGTCCTAGTTTTATGCATATGGTTCAGAAGTTGACACCTCTTTTTAGAGAAAAAAGACAATCATAAGTTAAAAAAATTGGAGGACAGTACAACAAAAGCTGCCAAATGTATTAGGCTAGGAGAAAACTCCACCACCCTGCGCTACAGCGGAGCGCAGCCTATGTGGGGCATCGTAAATAGTGACCGTCCTGGCAACCTGAGAAATAGAAATATAAACAATATAAAACCGAGAACCCAGCATAAAATTAGAAGGAAAAAACTTTATAAACAAATGCAATAGGATAGATACCTAATGCAATAACCAAAAAGCATACGTGGCTCCTTAACAACAAACAAAATGTACACCATATACCCTCTCAAAAAACATAACCTTAACCCCACTTATCTTTTCCTAAAAAGTGATATAAAGACACACAAAAACATACTTAAATTACATATGCATCGTTATCCACAATTAAAAAGAATCAGTACTCTCACTGCAACTCCCCACATATCCAGAGGCGGAACTAGAACCTTCAGGGCCCCGGTGCAAGAAACCATGAAGGCCCCCCCCCCCAACCGCCATGGCAACGCATGGTTAACAGGAAGGCTGCCGAGTCCCCAGCAAGCGCTGGACCTCAGGCAGCCGCTTGTTTAAAATTTTAGTGCAGTGTTTTTTTCGAGAACGCTGACCCAGTATCTGCGCTTGCAGACAGACGGGATTAACGAGGAAACCGGCATTTATTTACAAAGTATTAGTTTGTAATGGTTAATTGTGACCGTTAATAATATACCATCCATGGCAGTAAATGATGGATGGAATATTATTAACGGTCACAATTAATGATTTAAACGAAATACTTTGTGAATAAATCCCGGTTTACTCCATAATACTGGTATGTGCGCGAGCCAAGGTCGGCAAATTCGACTACGTCGACAGAACATCGGTATCTGCATTTAGTATCGGGACATTTTCACGAGTGTGAGTACTCGTGAAATGCCCAGTATTGGCAGTGGTGTATCCCTACTTAAAAATATAATGCATTGCTGGGACTTGTAGTCCTATATAGTTGGTGCTATTCTGCATTGCTCTATAATCATCATACAGCAATGCAGAATACACCCAGCTATGCAGGGCTACAAGTCTCAGCAATACATTATAATAAAAGTCGGCTATGCAGAATACCCCCAGCATCCCCCCCCCCCACTATAATGCATTGCTGGGACTTGTAGTCCTCTATAGCTGGTGCCATTCTGCATTGCAGCAGTGCAGAATGGCATCAGCTATAGAGGACTACAAGTCCCAGCAATGCATTATAGTGGGGGGGGGGGATGCTGGGGGGATTCTGCATAGCCGACTTTTATTATAATGTATTGCTGGGACTTGTAGTCCTCTATAGCTGATGCCATTCTGCACTGCTGCAATGCAGAATGGCACCAGCTATAGAGGACTTCAACTCACAGTAATCATTTATACAGAAATGCAGATTAGTTCCATCAGCTATACAGGACTACAAACAACTCACAGAACATACAGACACAGAGATTAAAGCACTTACCTTATCTAACTGTTCTCCAGGCTGGAACACCATGCAGCAGGGATGTGTATTCAGGAAGCTCCCGGCCGAGGCCCCACCGCTGCCTGTGGTACATTTACATTGTGCAGCTCTCTCCCTCACTTGCAGGGCGGCCAAGCGGATGGCGCCCGCTGCCATTAATTCCCCTATCCTGCCACTCGTACTATGGGGCCCCCCCATTCTCCTCCTCTCCTTGTGCGCTGGCTCTGGCCCGCAGCGGCGGTACTTCCGCCTCTGCCTTGCGCCCGGAGCTGTATGATGAAGACCTTCGGGCAGCCGAGTCCACCTGTAATGGGAGAGGGGGGGAGGAAGGAGGGGGTCATTGCTGGCGCCGGACTGAATCTCACTGGGCCACGGCCCCCCCACGTTATGCCACTGGGTGACGGCCCCCCCCACGTTATGCCACTGGGTGACGGCCCCCCCATGCTATGCCACCGGGTGACGGGCCCGAAATGTCAGTCCGCTCGGGGGGTCCCTCTTCTACCTCACTGGGCCCCCCCCTAAGTGGTGGAACGCCAGGGCCCAGTCGCAATTGCGACCGAGTTATACAGAATTAGATAATAAAATAATTCTCTTTGCTCTTGCAAGGCAAAAGGAAGGTAAACTTTGTCAATGATGCATACAAGTTTCAGGATGTTGAAAACAGCATTTACCAAGGCATGTATTTAGCAAAGTGGCAGCTTCATTCGTGCACAGCAGAGAAAGGGTAAAGATGATCTTGAAAACAGCATTTATTTGTGGAAGAGCAGAGTAGAGAGGAAATTAAATGAGTGATGCGATTATTCAATTTTTTAAGTGCCCTGTGTTACGGATGACGGGCTGGAGAGGGCACCGAGGGGGTACTGGGAAGGCTGGACGATGCGTGCGCTATCATTGTCTTTTGCTTGTCCCCAGAGATCTTCCAGCGTGCTGGCAGATCATCGCGAGAACCCCCCAGAAGGCCTCCCAGTCAGCAGGCATGACGGTACTACACACAAATGAACTAAATCAACCTGCCACCACCTACGAATTACAGGCTTGTGGGGAACCTTTTCCTGGATGCTCCTTGTCCATATACTCTGTGCTCAAGCAGACCAGCACACAGGTTTCGCCAACCACAGACACTGCTCTCACTAGCAGTTACAGGTTAGCTAAACCAAGCCCAATTGCCTCAAGTTAGTACCTCCACTCAGTCTCTTGCCTCACCGCTGGTCACGACTGGAGAGAGACTCACCCAACTCAAGCTGGCTGGACACACAAACAGGCAGATGCAAATCTCGCATACAATCTAGTGAACGCTAATGGTTGTGTGGCAGCCTAAGTGGTTTCCTCATGTCCACTAAGATTCCCCAAACTATCCTCTCAGCTAGAACCTTGGCATGCCCACTTCTTCCACTGCCCACACACACATCAAACACACAGATCCCTGCCTGGCAATAACTCAGAACCAACTTCTAGGTACTGGTGATACAGATAATCAATTATACACATGCAATAGGCACACAACAGTCTCTTCAGATTTGTTCACTCTTTAGAGCAATACAAACAGCTTATTAATTTTATATTTATTATCCCTAGACGGGCAGTTCATAGAAAAAGTAGTTACAAAAATGACATGTTACTAAATGAGACATACATACATACATACAAGCAAACAGTATGAAAATAAAAAGGGATAAATTAAATTTACAGAAAATTATCCTAACTCCTGGGTTGGATGGAAAAATGTGGACACGCTCCCATGTGAATGGACCCTAGAATGTGACAATTGTTTGGTTTCAGATCTCCATTATTATACTGTGAAGATCAAAACCAGTTTCCACCCCTGAGACTAGTCAATCAAATGGAAGAGGCTGGATACTGAATATTAATACCTGGGTCTCGGATATATTTTTTTCTATTGTCACTTTTTTTTTTTCTTTAATTCTTTATTAGCTGAATTCAAGTAACAAACAGTAACATAAGAGCTCCGAATAAGGAGCACAGTATGATAAATAACACGAAAGCATCAGAAATCGTGAACAGTGTATAAACAAAGCAATAATCTAATATGTAAAACAGAGAAATATATCCTGTCAGCAAATGCTAGCACCGAAGATCGCACAAGTGCCATTAAACTACACCGAATACAAGCAGTGTGAAGATAGCAGGTTAAGCAAAGGAGTAGAATTCATCTCAAAGAAAGAACGGAGCACTCCTTCAAGCTTTTTACGAAATCTCGGATCCTGGAGCAAGAACTTGTTCATTTTCCAAGAGGAGCATTTATACTGAACCTCAAGGAGGTCCATAAAAAAATGCACCGGAGCATGACCCGAATTACAAATGTTATCTCCAATGGAAGCAGAGCGGATGGAGGGTAAATCTTTGTGTTGTATAAAGAAATAATCGATTTCTAGAATAGGTTCGATGTACCGAAGAGAAGTAGGTGTAGTCTCTATGTGTAGGGTAAATGAAGCTGATCTGTGTCTCATTGTTTGCATTTGTTTTACCTTTTTGCTACTGTGGATCTTCTGGCACCTGTGGTTCCATAATCTTGTGCTCTCCTCTTGCTGCACTGTTAGCAGCTAAGGATGTCGCCCGCTTCACCTGAGGGTTAATATACCTTCCTCCCTGCCTCCTAGCTCTTTCCTTATTTAAACCCTGTGCAGACTTGCTTCTGGTTGCTTGAGCAGCACTTGTTCCTGAGCCCCTTCCGTGCAATTATTCCTAACCTGACTTCCCGTGGACTGATTTCTTGTGTACCGACTCTGCTAATTCTCCTGATTACATTTGTCTGTTGCCCGCCTTGACCTTGGCTCGTTATCCGGATCTCCTTTTGCTCCATCCATCTGTGCCTGCACTGTGTCCTGTGTCTTCAGGTACTCTCCACACGAGCAGGGTGAACCTGGGGGTCGTGTCCTGGGGTCAGCACACAACTAAGTCCAAAATTCTGTGAGGGGGACCCTGACAGAACACCGGCTGGCCCTTAAATTCCACGCCGTGGGGGATCCCGTGTCACCTGCTCACCTGTTGGCTCACATCATCACATACAGAGAGCAAGTTCAAGTTACAAGCCGTGGGTTGCCTCACCATGAGCACCCTGTTTACACCTCACCCCCTAGGGTACACATAGTAGGAAAACAGAAAATAATAGGGTTTCCAGAGAGGTGTAATTGACCAAGCATATAAAGTTGACTATAAATATATTACATTTTATTTATATACAAAAAATGAATAAAAGTAAAAAATCCATACAATTCATATATCTTACACTGCCCTGCATAGGGTTTTTTTGTATACATATAACCAATGATTTCATACATGTGTATAGATATAATCCAAATAGTCATAATAGCATAATCATGATCAGAAAATTTACATTGGTATAATTGACCAATAAAGTGGCTCAACTTAGTAGGTCTGACGCGTTTCGCCGGTGGCTTCCTCAGGGGACCCATATAGATTGATCTAACAATGAAGACTTTTCCTTGTTTAAACGGGTACTCAGTTTAAATAAATTCATATACATCAAGAAGCAAGCAATGTCAGGTTTATATATGTGGCCTGTTTTCAACATATTAATATAAATGATCAGTCCCCAGGGATCAGATCATTGGGTACTCACCATGCAGGGTCATGGGATGGTGGAATGTTGGAAAAATACAACCACCAGACCCAGTTACTCGTCACACCAGGGACCTCAAGGCTACACACGGAGAGATGACACCAGAGTTGTCCAATTGACTTCACTGAAATGCTTGTCAGGAGTGATGTATGCCAGGAAGGGGCCCGGCTGGATGCTAGTGTAATCTCACGCAGTCCCCTTGTTGGATAGAGAGGGTAGGGCGTGTATATATCGACTTTAGCCAATTATCCTGCCTCAGTCCTGGCCTGATTTCTCCCATCAGGTTACTTCCCAAGTGTTAAGTATATGCGTGCCGAACTTCGTTTGATTATGCAAAAATCAAACCAAAGGACTAGGTGAGGTCACCGCTATATGTGAGTGGTGTGTTCCTATATTAACACTGTATATTTCATATATTTTCTATGTGAAACATTGTTCTCAAAGAAAAAGGGGAAAGATATCCATTATTTAATCCTGTGTTCCCAAAGGTGGCTTACATGCACGATGTGAAGCTTGTATAGTATGTGTAGTATGAAATGTTTTTCATTTCCATCAATAGGAGATAGGAGGGTCATATAAACACAAAAAAAAGGGTTTTTCTAAAACAGCCACTTAGTATTGAGGGCATTCTAATGAATAAATAAATGTGTGTATATATGTATGTGCTTGATAGTATCTCAATAGTTGAGTGCTTATTTAAATAATCTTACAAGTGCATCTCAAAGCATATATATGTGCATAAGAATGTGCACATATTTGCAAATCAATAAGGTTAATAAAGTGTGTTGGTATTGATTGAACAATTTATATGAGTTGTGTATATCTCTCATGTGCTCATTACAATAAATAAGATAGTCCACGGCATACTGGCCCATCTCCCCTAAGCAAATAAGGTCCCCCTTACCCCCCCCCCCCCCCCCCCCCAAAAAAAAACACAAAACAAACACAATAAACACGGCAATTTAAAACCCTTCTCAGGCAATGTCTCATAGTGCCATGCCCCCGGTGTAAAGCTAATGTTGCCTCCACCCCCATGATCGGAGGCATAAGCGTGGCCCAACATCACCTGGAATCCTCCCCATGATAGTGACTGTGAACTCATAGACAAAGATGCACTGACGATGTGCAGGAATCTCTATTACCTGGTGGTGTGAGCCTTGCAACGTGCCTCCACAGTGGTCTCCGCTTGACTAGCAGGTTGTCATCTCTCCATTTATGTACCCTTCACCGCCAGATTGGCGGTGTAGACCGTCCCAAGCGCATGCGCGATTGGAGAGGCGCAAGCGCCGGACACCCCCCCAAATAAAAACTGTAGTCCCGGCAACCAGGGAAGCCACTCCATAGAGGGCTCCCCTGTGCGCATGCTATGGAGCCGGCATCTCCCCGCTGCTACCCTGGCAACGGGGGAAGCTACTCGAGCACTTTGTCCCCCTCTACAAGTGCCGAGAGGGAGGCAGAAGCCTAGTGTGAGCGGTGGTGGCCCCTTCCAGAGTGGTGTTCTTGGTGGGTGTCACGAACCCGAGCCCCGTCTCCTCACACAGCCGCGGCGCCGTCTCGTTGCTAGGAGACGGGCCGGCAGGCTTGCGTACTCGGCTCCTCCCTCCAGACGTCTCCCTCGGCCTCGTCACACATAGGAGTGAGGGTGTAGCAGCCCGGCCCTTCGGAAGCATCCCGTTGCTAGGAGACGCCTCTGCTGACTGCTCCGCCCCAACACACCTGCCTACTCATAAAAGCCTGGAAGGCACACTTGCTCAATGTTCTAGCGAGGTAGAATGTTGAGCAATTTCTTAGGGCTCATACCTCTGCTCCAGCACATGAACCTTTCGCTGCAGAGGCATTGTAATCCGGACTTCTGCTAGCACAGCAGTGATCCTTCGCCCTGTACTCCTGGAGGGCTCTGAATACCCCAACAAACTGCAAGTACCATCCTGGACTCTGTATTTGTGTACATTGCCTGCAACTCAGTAGGGTTTAAAGAGACACTGCTCTACAAAGGGGGTTGCTCTGGAGTACTGCTAATTACTGTTTGATAAGCCTGCAATAGTGTTATGCATTAGTGGAGTGAACTACTGTAAACCAAAACATACGGGACTACTTTTCTTTCCTCTGCCAAGTTGTTTGTAGTTGCATTAGTGGAGTGAACTACTGTATACCAAAACAAACGGGACTACTTTTCTTTCCTCTGCCAAGTTAATTTGTAGTTGCTATAGTTTTTTGCATTAGTGGAGTGAACTACTTTATTTCGAACTACAAACCCCCACAGGCCTGCAATTACAATTACAGCCTGTGGTGGCGTATGATGTGTTAAGGGTTCCAACCTCACTCAACCACACTAAAGAGTGTAAGTGTGAACCATCCACAAAGCCTCTCCGCAGCTGAGATCCTCAGCCAAACTCGCTCAATCATTACAGTGGGCAGGGAATAATCGAAGATAGGGGGGTTTTTGGTTTGGTAGAGTCTAAAGGTCCCAGGTTGTGATGTCATGGTCATCCCCGCATCGCACGAAAACCGACCATGCATAAAATGACCTTATATATTCTATGTTGTGCACTAATATCACTATTTTTAAGCCTATTAATTGACAGATGTCTCTCTTTGTGGTAACCATATTTGGCTAAGTGGTGTCTATATATAATACGTTACCCCAGGTGATCATAATGTACAACATAACAACCATGCTCAACTTCCTTAGATCTCTCTTTAAACATGGTTATATTAACAATGTTTGTACATATTTGTAAACCAAATTGCATAACAGGTTGGATATGGCCCAATCGGGCCAAATTAAATATAAGCTGCAATATAATTAAGAAATAGGTTAATTCATGGTGGTCCTTTACAAAGATATGCGTTGTATTGTTTTAGAGCATATGTATCTCAATTGAATTATTCCTATTCTGAGGTAAACTATAGAATTGATTTGATTGTTCCCATTGTTGGCTTTCCCTGTATAGCCATTTTTATGTAATCTTTAAGAGCTGTCCCCAGTGCTAGTTTAAGTATTATTTTCTCACAGGAACAGCTTATAACTAAGCACCTCATTTAAACCTGGGGGAACGGTGGACTTCAATTTAAAAATCCACCGTGCCTCCGCGTGTAGTAATTTTTTTATCAATGTCTCCACCTCTTTTGTCCTCATGAATATGATCCAAGACATGGAATTTAATGACCGAAAGGTCAAAATTGTGATGTAATCCTACATGCCGGCTGATGGGAGTAGTAAGTTTCCCATTCCTAATTAAGTATGTGTGATCGTAGACTCTCTTCCATATTTGTCTGAAGGTCTTACCCACATAAAATGCTCCACATATACACCTCATCATATAGATGACATTGTTTGTTTGACATGTCACTGTATGTTTTAATCGCCACTGTTTTTTGTTGGGTAGGGGAACCTCCGCAAAAAAAATTGCAATAATGACAGCCCCCACATTTCTAAAGGCCTAAGTCTCCACATATTGTGGCTCCAGATTCCGGTGTATAGAAACTGTGAGTCAGCCTATCGAGCATAGATCTCGCCCTCCTGAAGACCAGTTCGGGGGTATCCCTTATATATTTTTTGATTGTATCATCATTGGTTAGAAGATGCCAGTGACGCCCCAAGCATCTTCTTATTGTGGCATGTTGTCGGGAATATTTTGTTATCATCTTAACTGTTTATTTGTGTGGTTTTTCTATGTTCTCTTCCCTTGTTTTCCCATATAGTATCTGCTCCCTATCTTGCTTGTGCACCCACTTATACGCTTTTTATACTTTGCGACTGTAACCCCTCTCTAGTAGTGCAATTTGTAATGCTTTTCCTTCCCTCTGAAAGTCAGCATCCACTGTGCAATTGCGTTTCAGTCTCAGATACTGACTATATGGGAGATTTTGCTTCAAAAATCGAGGGTGTGGAATTTCCTGCTGTCTCTTTGCGGTATAGGCTTGTCATAAGGTAGTTGTCATCCTTAATTGCTATCGTGACATCAAGGAACGCAATTTTCCTCTGGCTGTAGTTCATTGTGAATTTTAGATTGAAGTCATTTTCAGCCAGAGAAGCAACGAATTGTTTTAAATCTTTTTCAGTGCCAGTCCATATATGAGGAAGACGTCATCGATGTAGCAACACCACATAAGGATGCAGTCTAACCAAGATTGAATATGTTCATTGGAGAAGAGAGCTCTCTCCCATCCCCCCAGGTACAGGTTAGCATACGAGGGGGCACAACAAGTGCCCATCGCTACCCCCTGTACCTGGAGGTAGTAGGTGTCCTTAAAGATAAATACAATAATTTCAATTCATTTAGAATGTGGAATGCTATTGTACAGGGCTTCTATATCGAGGGCCACTAGCCAACAATCAATCGGGATCATCATATCTTCCACCAGTTTTAAAAGTTCCACCGTGTCCTTCATGTATGAGGGAAGGGATAGTACATGTGGCCGTAAATAGACATCCACTATAATGCTTTCTGGTTCAGATAGACATCCCATTCCTGAGACAATAGGACGTCCTGGAGGGTCTATTAGACTCTCATGGATTTTCGGTAGGGCATAAAAACATAGTAGCCTGGGGTGTCTGACTTCTAAATATTTGAGAGTTTTCTTATTAATCAAATCTTTCATGTATGCCTCATGGATAATGGCCAAAAATTCTACTTTAAAGATGTCAATGTCTTGTAAAGTGATCTGTTTGTACCAGGCCGAGTTGCTGAGGATTTTTGCACACATCAGCTCATATTGGTCATAGTCCATGATCACAATATTTCCCCCCTTATCGGATGGCTTAATAACTACGTTTTGTGTTTCTTTCCAAACTTTGTATAGCTTGACTCTGTTCCCTTGTTATATTCATCCTATCTCCATAGGGGGTCAGAATGTTTTTTAGATCTTTACTTGTCTGTTGTAGAAAGGACCAGATGTTGGGGTTAGCCCAGAGATGGGGGAATTTCTGAGATTTCTTCTTATAGATGGTGGATGTCTCCTCTTTTTTTCAATATCCTCTGTATCTTCATACTTATTGCTATGCCCTTCTTCCCATAATTCCATCAGGTCCCGTAGGGCCCTAAAGTCTCTGATGGTATAGGCTTTCCAATCCCTGATGGATTCCTGGGGTTGGTGTTTGTCTTAGAGCACTGTGAACATCTTGCGAAGAGATAGAGGTCCTTTATGACTTCAAAGACATCCATATGTTCGGCGGGGCAGAAGCTTAGTCCCAGCTTAAGGACTTCTGCTTCCGTCCCCGAAATCTGATGACTAGATAGGTTCATTATTTCCAAGCATTTTTCAGTCCCACTGGTAGTATGAAGGAGTTTAGATTCCCTGTTTTTTTTCTGTTCCGACCTCTGTCGGGGCTCTAAAAATGGCTGTGGGCTCGGTAGGGGGCCCAGCGAGCCTAACGGGTCCCGTGAGTCTCCCCCCTTGGCCATCCTCCCTTTGTCAGGGACCCAGGGGGGCCGTTCCTTGTCAGGTTCGCGGGCATCAGGCACGGGTAGCTCCTCCTTCTCCCCCTGGCAGGGCATCTGACGCCGGTGTGACCAGTGCGGTACGCAAGCCGCGCGCGCCATTCCATGCCACAGGT
The DNA here is from genome assembly GCF_000935625.1 of Nanorana parkeri. NCBI lineage: Eukaryota > Metazoa > Chordata > Amphibia > Anura > Dicroglossidae > Nanorana > Nanorana parkeri. Next base: position 81,655 of record NW_017308507.1, read on the forward strand.
GCTGCTCAGGCTGGGGAAAGACTTCAGCCTTCACCACTTGCCCTCAGCCTTGTGACTGGACTCTGACAGGGGAAGCTTCCTGGTTGCCTTGACAGCCAGGGGGCGGTACTGGGTTCCCTGATTATTTAAAGCTGGTCAGAGCCTCGACTCATTACCTGGGCATCCCATGGCTTCGGAAGCACAATCCCCAGATAGACTGGGCCATGGGACGCATCACATTTCAGTCCTCCTACTGTGTCTCCCACTGCATCTCCTCTGCTCCTGGCTCTCTGTTGGCCCTGGCCTCCTCTTCTCAGGTATTGCCCGCCAAATACGCGGAATACGCGGATGTCTTCGAAAAGGCAGGGGCAGACACCTTACCTCTACACAGACCCTACGACTGCCCCATTGATCTGCTCCCTGGGGCCCCATTGCCGTACGGACGGCTATACAACTTATCTGAGCCAGAGACCCGGGCGCTGAGGGAATACATAGAGGAGAGTCTGGCGAAGGGCTTCATCCGCCCGTCCACCTCCCCAGTCGGTGCAGGTATATTTTTTGTGGGGAAGAAAGACGGGGGTCTTCGGCCCTGTGTGGACTACCGGGCCCTTAACGACATCACCAGAAAGAATAAATACCCTCTCCCTCTCATCCCTGATCTCCTGGACCGAGTGAAGGACGCCAGGGTGTTCACGAAGATCGACCTCCGGGGGGCATACAACCTCGTCAGGATCCGTGAGGGCGACGAGTGGAAGACGGCTTTCCGTTCCAGATTCGGCCACTACGAGTACCTGGTGATGCCCTTCGGGCTTTGCAACGCCCCAGCTACCTTCCAAAGGTTCATTAATGATGTCTTCCGTGATCTTCTGGACACATATGTGGTGGTGTATCTGGACGACATCCTTATCTTTTCCCACACACTCCAGCAGCATGAGAGACATGTGAAAGCTGTCCTTCAGCGCCTTCGGACGCATCGGCTCTATGGGAAGCTGGAGAAGAGCATCTTTGAGGTTCCCTCTATCGAATTCTTGGGCTACATATTGTCCCCCGGAAAAGTAGAGATGGACCCCAAGAAGGTCCAGGCCATCATGGATTGGCCTATCCCGCAGAATCGACGAATGGTCCAGCAATTAATCGGCTTTGCAAACTTTTACCGTCGCTTCATCCGGAATTTCTCGGCCATATGCGCCCCCATTACGGTCCTAACCGGGAACAACGTACCGTTTGCATGGACTCCTGCCGCTCATAAGGCCTTCCAAACTCTCCAAAGACTGTTCACGCAAGCTCCAGTGTTGGCACAACCAGATGCCGCACTCCCTTTCTACCTGGAGACGGATGCATCAGAGAAAGCCGTCGGGGCGTTTCTCTCCCAACGGCAAGGGGAGAGGCAACTCCTACATCCAGTGGCGTTTTATTCCTGCAAATTAACCAAGGCGGAACGCAACTACGATGTGTGCAAAAGGGAACTACTGGCCATTAAAAATGCGCTAGAGGAATGGCGGCATCTGCTGGAGGGAGCCCAGCATCCGGTAACCGTGTACACCGATCACCGCAATCTGGAATACCTGCGTACTGCTAAGAGGCTACGGCAAGCCAGGTGGGCTCTCTTTTCCCGTTTCACCCTCCAGATTACCTACCGTCCTGGATCAAAAAACGGGAAGATCGATGCCCTTTCCCGTCTTCACGACTCCGATGCCGTCCTTACGCCTCCAGAAACCATCCTCCCGAGTACCTACTTCCTGGCCACACAACACTCGTTACTCGAAGAGATCCGACAAGCCAGCATGACCGTACCGTCGGAAGCAGCACACCTGCCACAAAGGCAGGGCTTACGTTACCATCAGGGAAAGATCTACGTGCCTGCCTCCCATATCCTCGACACTGGGGGTTCTATGGTGGGAGGTATCCATAGTTGGAAAGGTTTTAACTCTCGTTTGATCCACTGTGTCAAGTTTGGGTCTTGTGGCCACTTGGTGTTTCTTGTTGTTCGGTCTTGTGGCCACTCTTCCCTATTTTGCATCTTATTGTGGGTCTGTGGAGCTTGTGTTCTGGTCGGTTTCCAAGATCTATGTGAGTAGGATGATGATGATGATGATGATGATGATGATTGGGTTGATGAGTCGGATTCTAAGTCCTCCCCATCCTGTCCCCTTATATGAATAGGGTTCCGTCTCCCCTGATTGTTCTTCTTATGTGACCATCTGTACGCTAGCCCTGTACAGTAGGCTGATCTATCGCGTTCAAATTTGGAGTCCTTTCTTTGTACAATTTCCCTATTTAAATTCTCTATATAAGCGAGCATTTCTTTTTCTTTGGTCTCAAAGGTAGGCGTGGAGCATAGTGCTTCCGATGAGGAGTACAAGCTTTTTATTTCCTCGTCTATTGTGGATATTTCTTTCTGGTAATATCCTATTAAAATTGCCATCATGTTAATGGAACATTTCTGTAAGTTGTTTTCCCATGCTAGTTTTAGTTCCTGATCGACGTTTCTGATATTGGGGAAATTTGAATACGGAGGCCCCAGGGGCTGTAATCCTCCATGTATCTTTCAAAGAATCTCTTGTGCCAATAGCACTGGGATTTTCTTTCCAACAGTTTTTTTAGTTTATACATAAAGGTATTCAATTCTGACTTTGCCTTTGCTTCATGACTGGAATGGTTCTTTTGTACTTTCACCATCAGCCCATCCAAAGATGAGCTCCATAAAGCCGACGTATTAACGTGTTCCTGCGCTCTAAGGGGAATATTTCTTTAGTGGATTTCAAGCTCTTAGTGATTGACACAGTGAAATATGCTTGGTCCCAGGGGCCCATACAGTGAGGCAGACCCCCAAAGAGAGAGGGCCTGATAGGCAATAGCCTCCAGGTCCAAATAATGAAAATTCAAGTTACAAGCCGTGGGTTGCCTCACCATGAGCACCCGAGCACCCTGTTTACACCTCTCCCCCTTAGTCCCAACAGGGGGACTAAGTGAGATTACATTAGCATCCAGGGTCTGGTGGTTGGATTTTTCCAGCATTCCACCATCTCGATCCTCCCGGTGTCTCCCTTGCCTCGCGCACTGACCCTGCATGGTGAGTACCCAATGATCTGATCCCTGGGGACTGATCATTTATATTAATATGTTGAAAACAGGCCACATATATAAACCTGACATTGCTTGCTTCTTGATGTATATGAATTTATTTCAACTGAGTACCCGTATAAACAAGGAAATTTCTTCATTGTTAGATCAATCTATATGGGTCCCCCGATGAAGCCACCGGCGAAACGCGTCGGGACCTACTATGTTAAGCCACTTTATTGGTCAATTATACCAATGTCAATTTTGTAATCATGATTATGCTATTATAACTATTTGGATTATATCAATACACATGTATGAAATCATTGGTTATATGTATACAAAAAAACCCTATGCAGGGCAGTGTAAGATATATTAATTGTATGGATTTTTTTACTTTTATTCGTTTTTTGTATATAAATAAAATGTAATATATTTTTAGTCAACTTTATATGCTCGGTCAATTACACCTCTCCGGAAACCCTATTATTTTCTGTTTTTCTACTATACAGAGAGCAAGTGACTGCAGGAGCAATTAATATAGAGGGCTGTAATACAAGGGGGGAAAGAGGACTCACTCCAGTCAATCTAATCAGTAATATATCAACTGTACCAAGGTCAGATAAAGAAATTAGTTGGGCTTCAGGAATCAGCAATAATACAACTCAAACCACTAGCAACAAACTAAAATGTATGTACACGAATACTAGAAGCCTAGCAAACAAATTAGAGGAGCTTTAACTTATGCTACTCAAAGAGGACGTCAATATAGTGGGACTAACAGAAACTTGGCTAGACAGATCACATGACTGGGGAACTAATGTACAAGGGTAAAACCTGTTCAGGAGGGACAAGGTTGGTAGAAGGGGGGGGGTATGCGTGTATGTAAAAAACAATCTAACAATCAATCTGACCTCACGACAGAGAATTGCAATGGTGTTGAGTCTTTGTGGCTAGAACTAGAAAAGTCTGAAGCTAGTTGTAAACTCATTGTGGGTGTGTGTTCTAAACCCCTTGTTATAAACCCCGGGACATAGGGTAGAGGAGGAGGCTCACCTGCATTCCCAAATAGAAATAGATGGGAAGCAGGGAAATGTTGTTATAATGGGTGACTTCAATTATCCGGACATTGATTGGTCACATGGAACCGCTCGTTCAATAAAGGCTGGCCGTTTCCTTAACCTGTTGCAGGACAATTTCATCGATCAGATGGTTGATGCGCCAACCAGGAAGAATGCTATACAAGATTTATTAATTTCCAATAATGCAGACCTAGTTGAAGACATCGCAATTAGGGATACATTGGGTAATAGTGATCACAGGGTGATTAGTTTTAATATTGGCTACAGAAAAGAGAATTGTTGAGGTGTTGATTTGACAAGAACGCTAAAATTCAAAAAAGCAAACTTCGAGAAGCTGCATCATCTAGTATATGACACTAAATGGGACAAATTATTTCTAACAATGAACACTGACGTGAAGTGGGATTGTTTTACATTGCACAATGCTATTACCAAGTGCACACCGGTGGGTAACAAAAATAAAAGATTGAGAGCTAAGCCTGCATGGCTAAATAAAATGGTAAGACAACACATCAAAAAAAGAAGCTGGCATTTAAAAAATATAAGATGGAGGGGACTGCATTGGCATTCCAGAGCTACAAGGAATGCAATAAGATATGTAAACATGAAATATGAGCAGCTAAAATAGATTATGAAAAGCATATCAATACAGTCTGTAAGAAGTACCCTAACATTTTCTTCCAATATATAAACAGTAAAAAGGTAAGAAAAGAGCAGGTAGGCCCAATAAAAGATGAGAATGGGAGATTAATCACAAATGACTGGGAGAAGGGTGAGGTATTAAATTCATTTTTCTTCTCAGTATATACTCAGGAAAAAGACAGGTTTAATGGAATAAGAATGAGTAGCTTAATGCGTAAGATACTGCAGTGGTTGTCGGTAGCCGGGCATTCAACAAAGACTTGAAAAACTTGATGCAAATAAATCGTTAGGACCAGGTAACCTGCACCCTAGGGTACTTAACCACTTCCGCGCTGCAATACATCTATATACGGCGAATGGCAGAAGTGGTTAAAACAAGAACACGGCTACTGCAGCAACCGTGTTCTTGGTGTCATTTTTAACATCCAGCGATGGCTGTTAATGTACAATCGAGCCGGCGTCTATACAGCCACCAGATCATTTGTACCGTGCGGCGCTGCCCCTCTCCCTCCCCCGCCGGGGCTGCCGTTCGATATCCCCGTGCGGCGCCCGGGACCGGCTCGGCGGATCTCCCCGCAATGATCGGAGAGATTCAGCAGCTTCCAGCTGCTGATCTCCCCTCTGATCAGCAAACCCAGAAGTGATGTATATTACATCACTGTCGGTGTCACTATTTACAGGGCTCAAAATTTCCACTCGCCCCCTCGCAATTGGCGAGTGAAAACTGCGTGGGGGCGAGTGGAAATCCAGGGGCGGAACTGCCGCCACTTCGGCAACGGCGATCGCTGTTTCAGTTTTCTCTTCCTCAGCCGCTCTATAGCGGAAGCGGCTGATGAGGAGAAGAGAGAACTGACACAGTGATCAACGCTGCTGAAGGAGTAGAATGAGTGCAGCACTGCGGCTGTCCTCACTCTGGTGTTCTATCTAAAGCTCACTGTACAGAGCTCCAGTCTTTCTGAGCACCGGAAGTGAGGTAGTTAAAAAAACCAGGGGCGGACTGCCCGAGGGCACGCAGCCAACAGGGGGCCCCGTCACTGATTGCTGTTTCACTTTGTTCTCAACCAGCCCAGCCTGCAGCAGTATGTGTCCCTCGCCCCAGAGACCACCAGACTGTCCCATCGCCACTCTAACAGAGCAGCATCTCATGGTATGCTGTTGGGGGGGTCTAGGTTCTCAGAGGTGCTCACCGATTGGCTTCTGCTCTCTCGTTCGGCTCTGAGACTGTGCAGCGTGCCTGGATGATTAGGTCCCTGTCTGTTTCTCCCTCGGAGCTTAAAAAAACCTAAAACAAACATTTCCCGGTCATTGAAATACCCCAGTGGCTGAGCCACGCTGTCTTCCCAGCTGAGTTCTGTCTGCCTTGTACCCACATGGCAGAAACGCTGTTGTGTCAGATTGGTGCTGGGATTACAGCAGCAACAGAGATATGTGTGTGTACATGGGGGGAGACACACTTACAGCTCTCAGCAAAAGTGTAAGACCGAAAACTATACCCAAATGTTGGGCAAGTGGAAGTAGTGCTCTGAACAAAGTCATGCATGACATGTATTCTCCACAGGGCTGATGCATGCATTTTTGCACAGTTGGAGGTACATTTATCTGCCCGCAGTGATTACCTCCTCTCAGGTACAGACTCTCTTGCAGTCTCAGGAATTGGAAGCAGACAGTTCATCCGAAAGGCCCATGCATCAGATAAAATAAAAAGTGGAGACTCGTAGTGCAGATGGTTTTAAAAGGATACTAGACTTTATTAAAAAAAAGGAATGCTACTCAAGTGAGGTATTTAGTAAGCAGCCACAGACACTGTGTGCAAATCGCTCAGCTCCTCTACTCCACCCTAGGTACATTACGTCAAAGGGCGTGACTTCATCAGGGGTGTGGAGACAGGAGCTTAACCGAGCGCATATATTAAGACCAGTTGTCATGGTAGCCACCATAAACAAATGGCGGCCATGACATTTTCAAGATTAAAACACCATACTGAACATGTTATAACTGAGAGTAACATACAAAAAAGTGATTGACACTGTGGCACTTATTACCCTTCATACAGCTAAGTGGGTAAAGCATTAAAGCATACAGCACAAGGTAAGTGGAAAATAAAAAATCTAAAACAAATAAAACCAAAACTATAAACCACCTCTGTGTGAGTCTGTTAAAGAAGCCAGGGTGATACATGAATGGTAAAATCTTACTATTGCTGTAGTATACCATATTGTTTCCTGTTATTCATTGCATGCCATGTGAAAAAACCTCTAGAAGGAATATTATGAGGGCATCTTCTTCTAGGGGATGATATGAACTGATCCTGTCCAGAGAAGTTAAATAAATCCTATACGGTGAATGCAACTGGGTGAGTCCCTAATATGAACAGTTGTGACCTGTCACAAATCGTGAGCTCCCAAATAATAAGGGGTAAAAACCCCCATATTTAAACCCCCCATATTCATCACATACACAATTAAAATATGTAATCTTAAAACCCATGCGATGGCTAGAGTGAGGGTATTGAGGAACCCCTTGGGGAGGAAAAAACAAAACAAAACTGAAAAAACAGCAAAGGAATGATGTGAAAGAGGGGGTAAAATTGTGAAAGAGCCACCCATCACATAAGGTGGATAAATCACAACCTATATGGCAAATTATATCTATGACCGCCCATATCAAATCCCAGATGGTCCCAGTTTGAATAAATGAGGAACTCCTCTTTTTTTTTTTATGACATCAAGATTTATGTAAACTGAAGCTATAGAAGCAGATATCATACTCCCTCCATTAAAATTCAGACTGAAAATGTATGTATCAGCAATAAAACAGTTCAGGTCGAAACCTATGTTGAGACCTGTGGGGACTAATGTTTTAGCTCTAAAGATCCACTCAGATTCCTTTTTGGCCAAACTTCTTTTCCAGTTCCCTCCCCTCCAATTTTTCTTAGCTCGTTCGATACCCCAAAATTGTAAGCCTGCGGGGTTCTTATTATGACATTTTTTAAAATGTAGAGAGACTGAGTGATCTTTGAAACCACGTTTGATGTTGTATATGTGTTCTCTTACACGAATGGCTAACTTGCGGGTAGTGCGACCAATATATTGTAGGCCACAGCGGCACTGTAACCCATATATGACCCCTTCTTTGTCACATGATATGAAATCTCTAATGTTGTGGGTATCTTTTGTAACCGTTAGCTCAAAACTAGTTATTTTTCTAGGATTTCCTTTAGTATGCATACATGCATAGCAATGTCTACATGAATAAAATCCTGTCAAATGAGGGAAAATTAACCCATTTTTCTTTTGGGGAGGATCTACGACACTTTTAAGCACTCTTTCCTTCAAACTGGTGGTCTTCCTGTAAATAAATTTAGGTTTGTCTGGCAAAATGCCCGATAAATGAACATCTAGGTTGAGTACATGTTTTTTAATAATTTTTTCTATATCCTTATACTGGGTATTATAATCCATAATGCTCCATTGAACTTATTTTCTTCCTCAAGGGGGGCTTTTTCTGTTCTTTCTGCTAAAATGCAGTTACGGTCCATTCTTGCCGCATCCTTACAAACTGCCCTCTAGGGATATTATATATCCATGATGGATGATGGCAGCTGGAAGTGAGGAGATATCCATTTCTGTCAGTATCTTTAAAAAAAAGACTTCACCATTAACTGTTGTTCCTCAGAAAAAACTTCAACATCCAAAAAACTTAATTTGTGTTGGTCAATGTGGTATGAGAGACAAATATTTTTAGAATTTCTATTTAGATAGGAGAGGAAATTTTCCAATCCACCTCTCTCCCTTCCAAACCATGAATATATCATCAATATAGGGTTTATAGATGATCAATTCCCTAGGTTTATTGTCTAAGATTGTCTCCTCCCACTTCCACATAAAGCAATTTGCCACACTGGGGGCAAATTTAGCCCCCATAGCCACACCAGTCCTTTGTGTGTAGAACTTGTCATCGAACCAAAAATAGTTTTTCTAATCCAAACCGCAACGCTTCTAGCAAAAATTATTTTTGTAGTTTTGGAATGGTATTATCCATCTCCAACAGCCACTGAACAGAAGATAATGCATCTAGATGATTAATAATAGTGTACAAAGATGCGACATCTGCTGTAACCAAAAAACTGTGAGAGTCAAAAGGGAGGCCCTCCACAGTTTGAATAAAGTGTTTAGTGTCTCGTAGATATGCCTAATTTCTCTGGATGAGTGGTTGCAGGAAAAAATCAACATATGCCCCTAATCTGTTAGTGACAGACCCTATATCATTTACTATTGGCCTGCCAGGGGGATGATGTAAATTCTTGTGGATCTTTGGTAAATAATAGATGATTGGAATCCTACACTCCAATGGCGCTAAAATCTACTTTCCTTTTTTGTCAGGATATCACAATTTTGCCCTCTCTTCACTAACCGGTCTAGGTCTCTCTTAAAATTTCTTGTGGGGTCTTTAGATAAAACCTCATATGTGTCCCCATCTGCTAGTAAACAAGCCATTTCGTTCTTATAATCTACTTTATTCAAATTGACAATTGCTCCGCCTTTGTCAGCAGGTCTGACTATGATATTCTTATCCTTCTCCAGTTCTCTAATCCCTTTATTCAGATGTTGTGGATGTCTAGATGGTTTCAATTTCAGTTTTTCCAAATCTCAGCACTCAATGATATGCGCGAGAAGTATAAGCACTTTTATTGAATTGTCACAAGTGTCATGAAGCTAACATTTCAGGGCCACACCATTGGCCTCTGTATTCTGCGTCACACCGCTGGCCTCTGTACTGTGCGTCAACCTGGCTGCTCTCTGTACTTGGCATTACACCACTGGCCTCTGCACTCTGCGTTGTTACTGATCTCTGTACTCTGTGTCACACCACTGACCTGGCGGAATTAAGGCTGGGGCACGGTAGGGGTTAGGTGGGGCAACTGATGGCTAGTAACTTTTAAGGCCTGGCTAGTAGCTCAGGACTTGAGATTTTGAGCCCTGCTATTTACATTCTCCGGCTCTTAAAAACAGGAGAAGAAGCAGATCTCTGCTTCCTCAGCTTCTTTGGGGTCCCTAGGTGACATTAGGGTTCTGAAAGACCCCTGATGTCTCCATAAAGAGGACTTGTCACACCCTGCTATTACATAGGGGGCTGGTTAGTCCCCTATGTGATAGCAATAAGTGTAGTGTAAAAAATGTGTTTAAAAATTAAAGTAAAGTAACATATAAGAAAAATAAAAGTAATGCAAAAAATATTTTAAAGTTCCCCGCACATACACACACAAACACGTGTTGGTGCGCCAAAACGACAATTCCGCTACGCTTGTCATATATCACCGTGAACGCCGGAGTGAGAGTAATGATTCTAGAGCCATTAATCACTGTTGGCACTAAACGGATCAGTGGCAAAAGCATTTAAAGTGTTCTCTATGGGAAATTTGGGGTGTTGAAGTTTTTTGCGGCTTCACGGGTGAATGCAATTTTAAGGCTTAACATGTTTGGTATCTATTTACCTGACATGACCCTAGCTTTAATATTTTACCAAAAAATTTGATATTATATTATGTTTCTGTGCACTAAATTCTAATTTAATTAATTTTATCCTAAAAATATTGGTTTGATAAACATTTGCACAAATACCATACAAAATTGCAACTAGCATTTTTTTATTCTACAGGGCCTTTGCTTTACGAAGATATATCATTGTTTGGGGGTTTGAAGCTATTTTCTGGCCAAAAATGTATATTTTATCATGTGTTCGCAAATAGTAAGAAAACGCTCCGGACAGCAAGTGGTTAAAGAGCTCAGCAATGTTATAGCATGGCCATTATTCGTCATTTTCAAGGACTCCATAAAAGGTACCAAGTGATTGGCGCAAAGCTACGGTAGTACCATTATTCAAAAAAGGTTCAAAATGCCAACCAGTGAACTACAGACCAGTCAGTCTAACATCAATAGTATGCAAACTGAGGGAATGATAAAGGACTATTTAGTGGATTTTGTGTGCGACAAAGGTATAATAAGTGATAATCAGCATGGATTTATGAAGGACCATTCTTTTCAGACCAACCTACTAACATTCTACGAAGAGGTGAGTCGAGATCTGGATATAGGAAAGCCAGTGAATGTGGTTTACCTAGATTTTGCAAAAACATTTGTCACAGTGCCACATAAACGCTTAATACACAAGCTTAAATCTATGGGCGTAGATGAAATAGTTTATACCTGGATAGAGAACTGTCTGTAGGAACATGTCCAGAGAGTATTGATAAATGGCTTTTTCAGATTGGTCTAAGGTCGAGAGTGGCGTGCCCCAGGGTTCTGTGCTAGACCCAATACTGTTTAACCTGTTTATTAATTATAATGGGGAAGGTGTTAATAGCCATGTTTCTGTGTTTGCAGATGATACTAAAATCTGTAGGGTAATAGACATGGGATTAGACATTATACCATACAGGAGGACCTGAATAAAATAGGGGAGTGGGCAACCATGTGCCAGGTGAGGTTTAACATTGAAAAATTTAAATTAATTATTATTATTATACAAGATTTATATAGCGCCAACAGTTTGCGCAGCACTTTACAATATAGGGAAGCCATTATAATTACAATACAGTTCAGGACAAGATGGTTAGGAGGGCCCTGCCCGTGAGGGCTTTCAATGTAAGAGGGAGGGGCAAGTGATACATGAGGATGTAGCTGTGTGGGGATGCATTTTGGGGTTAAAAATAGGCAAGCGGAATACACATTAATGGGCGCTCCACTAGGAAAGCCAATAATGGAAAAAGATTTGGGGGTCATAATAGACCACAGATTGAATAAAAGCACACAATGCCAGGCTGCAGCAAACAAAGCTAACAGAGTACAGTCATGCATTAAAAAGGTGTAGAAACAAATCAATCATTTTGCCACTTTATAGATCACTGGTTCGCGGCCACATCTTGAGTATGCGGCTCAATTTTGGTCACCAATCCATAGAAAGGATGTCCTTGTGCTAGAGAGAGTCCAGAGAAGGGCGAGTAAACTAATTAAGGGGCTGGAGGGTCAAAGCTATGAGACAAGGATGCTAAATTTAAACTTCACACTGGAATGGAGGCGATTAAGGGGGGACATGATTTTGATGTACAAAATGTTTGGTGGTGATGGCAACATCAGCAATAAACTTTTTACTGTAAACTGCCTAACAAAGACTAGCGGCCACCACCTAAAATTGGTGGAAAAAAGATATAACCACAAAGGGCGTAGGGGGCCTCTTTTCAGTCAGAGTGGTTACATTTTGGAACTCTATGCCGCAAGCAGTGGTATCAGCAGAGAATATTGATTCATTCAAAAATCAATTAGATACCATCCTAAGAGACCGTAACATAAAGGGGTACAGGTACTCTTAAAAACGAACACAACACAGGGACTCGTATACACACACACACCACATACAGACACACAAAGGTTGAACTTGATGGACCTGTGTCTTTATTCAACCTCGATTACTATGTAACTATGTAAGATGTACAACATGAGTCCATTAACAGAGGAGGATGAGAGACTGCGAGCTTTGAGCAACGGCAGAAACAGTGAAATGATCAAGATTCATGCCGGATTGGGATTGGTTGCAGAGGATCTCGCTGAGTAAGATGCTGACTGCCTTTGGATGGACGAGCAGGTCTAGTAGCAGGGTTCAGCTGATCCATGGAAAAGTCCAGCCAGTTTGGAACTGAGATTGCTCTGGAGTCCAGAAATTCAAATAAGGCAGGCAGCTGATCAGGTGAGTGAAGGGTAAAAGAAGAAGAGGTGCCTCTAGTGATGACCAAATGAAAGGGATGACCCCAATGGTATCTTGCATCAGCACCCTGGATAACATCAAGCAGAGGGTATGTCTGGAAAGATCGGGCATAACGGTGACACGCGCACCATCAAACTCCATAGGGCCTTTGGACCAGGCCTGTTGAACGACCTCCTTCTTGATGGCAAAGAAATGGGCGCTCTTAGGTCAGGACCAGCATTAGCCTCCAGAATGCCCCTAAGTCGTGAATTATCGCGTCTATGATGGTTCTCACCATCATCCAGTTGGAGGTAGGCAGTTGTCACTTGCTGATGCATTTGAGCGGTGGAGGTTTCCAATGCCGAGACTCTATTCTGAAGACTCGACCCTATTCTGAAGACTCGACCCTCTGTGGAGGTAACCTGCTGAGTAATCTCCTGAACTTCCTGGCGTAGAGCCTGCACAATGCGGTCCACCATAGAGTCCAGGTCCAGCTTAGGCAGGATGGAGCACTAGTCACCATCAAGCAGCGCAGTAGGACTCTGCGATGGCTCAGAGAACGCCGGGTTGGATGTTTCCTCACATGGAAGTACCGAGGTAGGTATCAGCGATGGAGGCGGGCTGGGTGTACGAGCTCGCGAATCCTGAAGAGAGGGATAGAGCTTGCCCCGAATAGGGGCGAATAGGCGCCATGTTGCGGCCCTCGATAGAACTTCGAGCAGAAGCGGAAGAGATAGCGAAGAATGCCGTGTTGTCGGTGCTCCCTCGAGATTCCAGGAGACTCCCTCTCAATCGGCATACAGGCAAGTAGAGGTTTAAAAGTCACTGAAACCGTCAGACTACTCGAGCGGTGTAAAGCACCGGAGAAGGACGTCTTCACTCCGCCATTGCAAAACCATGTCTCCCCCCCCCCCAACCATTGACCATCTTTGAACCTTCATAACTGTTTCCACTTATGAATTATGGATCCTAAAGTGATGGTCCTGGTTCCAGCTATTGTTCTGCTATACACAAAGTCCAAACACCGGCACTATATGGCTAACAGAACCAAAAATACCATAAAGAGTCCCAATTATCAAAACTCCTCCGTGCTGTATGATAATACCCCCATTTTTTGTATCAGGCAGCTCATCTTTATGTCACCACTCTTTCTCTGAAGGTTCTACGATCATATGATGTATGGGTCAGGAGTTATGAGATATGACCTTTAATATAAAGGAGAACTATGAGGTGAGTGATTTCCACTCATCCTCATAGTTCGAGCCGACCAGTGATAAAGAAGCTGTCACAGGTCGCTCTATTGATCGGGAAGTGAGCAGAAACGTGATTGGCTTCTTACTGACCTTAGACCTCACTACTCCCTTTGGAGGGGTGCGCTGTGGTGCCATATTACTTCTGTGTTTACTATGTTATTTTGTTTGGGACTGACCATGATTAGTCCTATGCTTTATGGTACCTCAGTGGCCCATTCATTGGAGTTTTAAGCCCCAGTAGCTCTGCATATTACCCAGGTTTTCTTTCTTTTCTGCTAAAATTATGGAAGTTGAGGGTGTTTTACTAGATTCACAATATCTAATGATGGTCGATTTTGTTTGTTTTTTATTTATTTTTTCTACAATTTTTTTTGTTGGGTACGTATATATTTATGTGTATTTTGTTTTCTTACAAAAAATTAAATAAAATACTTTAAAGGGGAAAAAATATTACATTTTAATGACTGTACCATGACAGCTGTCCTTCGTCATCCTTGGAGATCAGCAAGCGCTCTGGCAGTTCGTGACAGCCCTCCTAGTCTGCAGACGTGACAGTAGCAGCTGTAAAACACAACACGCACACACAAATTAACCAATCTAAGCTGCCGCCACCCACAACTTGTGGGAAATCTTTTTCCCGGACACTTTTAGTCTGTACACTGTGCGCTCAAGCAGACTGGCACACAGGCTTTGCAAACCACATACACTGCTCTCTTTCACTTACTTTACTTTTAGGGGCTTCGGGGGAAATATTAGGGGTCTAAACAGACCCCTGATATTTCCCTTTTAAAATAGAAAAAGAGCTTGAGAACACAGAGTCCTCAATTTTAAAAAATAAAAAATAAACATTTTCGGTATCTGTTTCGGCCTGACATTTTTTTAAAATTTCGGTTTCGTTTTGGTTTAAAATTTCCATTTCGGTGCACCTCTAGCCACCACTCTTTGCTTGAAGGTTCTACAATTATATGTTGCATGGGTTAGGAGTTATGACATTTTTAGAAAAAACATTTTACACATTGAAAAACACACAAAGGCAAGTTGACACTTTTACATTTTGGTGCTAAACAAGCATGTAGACACCTTGAATATCGCATCCAGGGAGCAGGACTGGCGTAAGTGCACAAGCTGCTTGAGGGCGCTGGTGGGGGGGCAGACAAATGGTATCATTATCCCTGCAGACACAAGGCTGAAATAAATAAGTGCAGCAGTATGTTTGTTCGGCAGGTGTGATGTCCACCCCGGCCCCTGTTCTGTGCTGCGCTAACTTTGAAGTAGTTGAGGCCGCTGTGTGTTCGTAGCTGTGATCTCTCTCATGCAGTGTGTGAAGCAGCTCACCATAAGTCCTCCCACACGCTCTGTGTAGTGTCAGAGCACTTCTTCTCATATTTCTGTGAGGGGGAATGAGAGAGAGGAAGAGGGAAAAAGTGAGTGTGTTTGTGTGTCAGTATCATATGCTGCTCTACAGTGTTACATTGCATTCATACATACAGTACATATAACAATACAACTAAATAAAACAAACATACACTTACTATAAAAGGTTTAAACATTATGAAACACAATGCCCACAGAAATGCTAAATGTATTCTGCATGCAGTGCAACTACCCACACTGCGATGCGTACTAACGCAATACATTGAGTTGCCATTGCATACACTTTTTTTCAATATTGCAACACACCATCGCACAGCACTCCTGAGACTGCGCACAGGCCTTCCGAGACCAGGCACAGCCCTCATGAGACACACTGCTGGAGACATCAGACCAGCACCCCAGAGCAGCACGTAGTATGTAGCTTCATATTATTCTGCATTGCTATATAATGTTTTGATGGGATTTGTAGTCCTCTATAGCTGGTGGTATTCTGCATTTTTGTATAATGTATTGCTGGGATTTGTATTAACTCTACAACTTGGTGTCAATGGCAGACCTACCAGGGGTGCAGCGTTTGCAGCTGTGACAGGGCCCTGGCGCTCCACTCCTATCCTAAAATCATTAGACTGTATTGTTTTAGAAAAACTGTCACATGACACTAAAAAGTATTGGTAATTCATATTGGCGATTGCTTGATAAAAAGTATCGGTATTCAGTATTGGTGCATTCCTTCTTCCGTCCATGCCAATACTGAGATACGGACATGCAGTAACATGGACAGGAGGTAGAGTTAATGGGCTACAAGGGTGGTGATGTCATGGCACTTGTATTTCTCTGAAACTACAAGTCACTACCACGATGGTAGACGGGACTTGTAGTTCCCTGTTCCTGTGGATGGGTGACGCAACTGTGTGGGCGGAGCAATACACAGCCATGCATCTTTAAAAAAAAAAAACAGCAACCTGCGGGGAGAAGAACCCTGCGACTTAAGTAAGTGTTGGGGGGAGGGGGCTGCAATCTGTCTGTTTCATGGTACACCCTAAATATGGGAGTACCATGAAACATTGTCAGAAAGGTGAACCTAATGTGTGATCTGCTCCTAGCGAGGAAATACCTCCAGGTTTTAGGGTAGACTGAGCAATGTAAGGACTATAAGGCTACTAAATTTAAACATGTTCACATTGGAGGTGAGGAGATTAAGGGGGGATATGATCTCCATGTACAAAATGTTCAATGGTGGTAGCAACATTAGCGATAAACTGTTTAAAATTAACTCCATTACAAAAACTAGAGGCGACCACCTAAAATTGGTAGAAAAAAAATTCCAGCACAAGGGGCGAAGGGGGTTCTTCACAGTAAGATCGGTTAGGGTCTGGAACTCACTGCCACAGACGGTGATTTCAGCAAATAATGTGGAATTGTTCAAGAAACTTTTGGACGATTTCTTAGGGGACCGTAATATACAGGGGTACAGGTACTCCTAGAATGAGATCCTAATAGGTTGGACTTGATGGACTTTATTCAACCTCAAATACTATGTAACTATGTAACAATGTGGTCAGGGCTGGTGCTAGTGTAAGGCTGCATAGGCAGCCATACAAATGCATCGGGGCGGGAGGGGCAAAAATGCAACTTTGTCTGTGCAGGCAAATATGCTTGCACCGGCCCTGCCAGGAAGGACATGCACTGCTGAGTGATCCCCTGCTCGGGAAGCACAACAAGTCAACATTTGCTTTAATTGATACTCTACAACTAACAAGTTTATGTAGATTGTTAATTAACTTGTAGGAATTGTATTCAGTAAAAGAACTAAATTGACTTTCAGAATGTTTTATGACAAGAAGCCACAAAATATTATATTTTTTGGATGTACCATGACACCTTGTGCAGAGATGTAGTTAGGCAGAGATGTACAATGTTTGCCTGTGCCCTGACCCCGTCTGTACGTGATAACGTCTCCATAGATAATAAAGAATGTATCCCTTAGGGATGCACGATACCATTTTTTTGGTATCAAGTACGAGAACCGATATTTTGTTTTCGGTACTCGGCAATACCTGTGCTTCTGCTGTCATGGAGCTGGCTTCCCGGGCAATCAGGAAGCTGGGTGGCGGGTAATGGCATGCTGTCTGGGTTCCTGATTGCCTGGGAAGTCGGCTCCATGTTGTTTGGCCTGCTTGATTGTAATTGGCCGGGAAACTTCACAGCCAATCAGCATCGAGCCGGCTTCCTGGCCAATCAGGAAGCCGGTCAGCGAGTAATGACCCGCCTCTTAGCTTCCTGATTGGAATTCGGCCAGCTCTATGCTGAATGGCTTGGAAGGTGGCTTCCCGGCCAATCAGGAAGCCTGGGAGGCGGGTCAGTACTCGCCACCTGACTTCCTGATTGCCCGGGAAGCCGGCTCAATGTTCCCCTATGGCACTGCCGGTCAGAGGAAATCTTCCTCTGATTGTAAGTTCCGGAGCATTTGGGCGAAAACTCAATATCCACACAGATATTGATACTAGTATTGGTCCTGGTGCATCCCTAGTATCCTGGTACTAATGTAGAGACCGGAAAGCCATAACGACATTTTCCCACAGTCTAGCCCAACCATATATGACAGCTAAAGTGGTCATGTGTCTAGTGTATGGGGCCAAATATGCAGATTCAAAACTAATATTTGTAGTTAAACTGACATTAAAGGCAAAATATGTTTTCCCTCCCCCCCATGTTAATGTTAGCACTTACCTTAAATTATGTCTCTTTTTCCAATCTTTCTCTTCTTTCCTGATGTTTTCAGCCTTCTCTCCAGCGGTGCGGCGGCGGCTCTCCGATCCAGCGGTGTCTGCATGCGGGTGCACGCGTCCATAGACTTACCTTGCGTCCCTCATCGCGTCCCGGCGGAAAATGAGAACTGCGCATGCGCACCCCCCCCAAGATCCTTTGCGGCCGCTCGAGAAATTTCTCATTTTTGCACGGGACCGCGCACGGAACACAGGTGAGTCTAAACTGCTGTTTGAGTGTGTGTTTTTAAAAAAAAAACTTTTTGCATATATCTACTGCTTGCTAGCACTAGATATATGCAAAAAAACGGGAGGGTTTAAATATCCTTTAAGTATTCCCCAGCCGATCAATAAGTCCAGCGCAGCTTAGGTAAATTTTACTATATTAAACACTAATATGCAATTCCATCAAAAACTATGAAAGAGACCACAGCCCAACAAAAAGCCTAAAATTAAAAAAAAAAAAAAGCAATTCTAAGTAGTCTAGGCCACCAGACACCATTCCCTGCCTTATTTAGACAGAACCTGTCCCCAACAGTCTTGGCACTGTAACCGGAGGGACGCAAGGGGGATACAGCCAATACTTGCGGAATGCATGAGGAATATCCATGTCTACAGCATCTATGTCACTCTCACTAGGAGAATCCTTGTCCCCACTCACCTGACCAAAGGTGAAGATTACGACATGAACATAGCAGGAGTCACTGGCTGAGAATCTTTACGGTACTCTATCTTCTCTGCACATGGTTCCGAACAGGTCTCACTAGTTTTACTAAGAAAGCCTTATATGTCCTGTTTCCCAGAAATGGAGACTGAGGAATTCAGCACTCAGGGCACCTACCAAGTACTCTAAACTTTCTATACTGTTGGGGAGGTAAGGTATAGGGTTTTCTGTGAAAGAATCTCGGGCTAAACGCCTGAGCTCTCTCCATACGCGTCTACTCATGGCCATTACACTCCTTGTTTTTAATGGCTCAGCAAGCACCCTAGAAGAAAAGTGTAGATGGATTTAAAACCTTAAAAGTGCAAATGGGCCTTCAGATTGTCTTTATTTATAATAACTTAGTTAAAAATCTAAACATGTGTTAGGGGGCCACAAAATTATTTTTTACAACTGTATGTTTTATATAATCATTCAATACAAATACTATTATCAGGCCTCAAAATTTCCACTCACCCCCTCGCAATTGGCAAGTGAAAATTGAAAGTCCCTTTTCTTTCTTCCTTACACAGCTGACCTGTGCGTCACACTGACCTGTGCGCTGTGCGTCACACTGACCTGTGCGTCACACTGACCTCTGCGCTGTGTGTCACACTGACCGCTGCGCTGTGTGTCACACTGACCTCTGCGCTGTGCGTCACACTGACTTCTGCGCTTCACTGACCTCTGTGTGTCACACTGACCTGTGCGTCACACTGACCTGTGCACTGTGCGTCACACTGACCTCTGCGTTACATTACTGACCTTTGTACTACTGATCTCTGTACTGTGCGTCACACCGCTGGCCTCTGTATTCGGCATTCCACCACTGACTTCTGTACTGTGCATTGTTACTGATCTCTGTACTCTGCCTCACACCACTGACCTGGCGGAGTTAAGGCCGGGGCAGGGTAGGGTAACTTTTAAGGCATAGCCAGTAGCTTAGGACTTGACATTTTGAGCCTTGCTATTCGAATATATTACCAGAAATCATAATTGTAAATTTTTATATTAAGCATAATAACTGATATTTACCAACACATATAATATATAACTAATGCATACTTGTATTTTCTTTTGATTTTAGGAGTCATTTTTCCAAGATATTGACATGTTACAAAAGCATGGCATTGTAAGTAAATTATGTTATGGGCACTAATAACATGGATAATTTTTTTAGTATTGATTATGCTCGGGTGTTCAAAGAGCCCGATTGCTAAACAAACATTTGAATTACCTGTATATGTATTGTTATACCTAATAGCTGGTAAATAAATGAAAATAAAATGGTAAAAAGGTAAAGGATATACACCCACTTGCTGTGCTGCAAGTGTGGATAGTATAAGGAGCAGTGACGTGCGGTACCTCTTGCTCCTGGTGAGGCATTCCCCAGCCCCCCCATCCCTATCTGACGAAGCCCCGCCCCGTCGGACGAAGCCCCACGCCAACCCATCCCCAAGCTAGTGTAAAGGATGAAGGGAGGAGACAGGGAGGAGCCTCCCTGTCCCTCACTTGCTCCTCACTGCTGAGGCGCTCCATCCATGACAGGTTACACGGCGGGGAGGATTTGCTGTGTAACCTGTTAGATGCCTATCTGGAGAAAAAGCTGTCCGCTTCAGACATCAAGCTGACCGCTTTTTCCTCCATAATTCTAGGTGAGGCTCTGCCTCACCTGCCTCCCCTGACAGCACGTCCCTGATAAGGAAGGTGACAGTACTTTCACAGCCTGCAGGCCTACAGACTACATTCCATTGACCAGCCTTCTGCTGTTATTTGGAACATCAACATAGTGGTAATGCATGCACGGTGCTTTCATCCTCCTCTAAACAGATCCAAACCACAACTAATTAACATTTATTTTAACAGAATTTTTAATAGAAAAAAAAAACATGGCAACTATTTACAGTATGTTACACAGTGCTTGTAACATGCTTGTATAGCACTGTGTAACATACTGTACATAGTTGCCATGTTTTTTTTTCTATTAAAAATTCTGTTCTCATTTTTTTAAATAATTTTTTACATCTCAGAGCTGAGGTCCTCTAGCCTTATTTAAGCGACTTCCTGCTCCAGCATCAGCAACACATCATTACTCCAGATAGGCTTTTTGATAGTGATAACAGTGGACCATGCCTTCTCAGTTTGCATGGCCACTTGTAGTCTTCACAGGAGCACAGTTGTCATCCCAGCACCAGCTTTCTTGAAGCTATTAAGACACCCTTCAGTCACAGTCTCCTGAACTTCAAGCACCTCACCCCTCATCTCGGTTTTTTTACATAGAGGGGTGTTACTTCGTAGTTCCAGGAAGACATTTGAGAAAGCTCATAACATTATGTGAGATCTCAGTTCAGTCTACAGAAAATTACAAGGACACACAATCTCAGGCCGAATCAACAGGTATTAATTTGTAGTGCAAAAAATGTACTTAGGCTTAAGAAAGAAAATTAATACTTTCCATTACATCTAAGGACTTGTAAACCACAATACATTAAATTTTTGTTTTGGGTTTGGATATACTTTTAGCTGAGGCAATGACAAAAGAAATTGCCACAAAATCATAAACAGAAGAATTTTCAGGATTGCATGACAGGTTTATGGTTTTGATTTTGTTGGAGATGGCATACTATGATGTATTTGCGGTATATAATAATGGTTATTGATTATTAATTTCAGAGGAAGTACAGCTAACATGGCAGACAGTATGATACTGCCACCCTCACATATCCATGCTAAAAGATTTACTGTGTATCTATAGCCAAAACGTTTTTTTTTTTCTTGTCCATTGAGGGATAGAGGAATTTCTATCCTGTCTGGTTATACTGCCGCCTAAAGAAGAAAAGTACACTGGAAACTAAAAGCATTAGCCAGCACAGGATAATGTTGCCCATAACCATCATGCCTCATCACCACCATGTGTTTTGCTGGTGTCCTCAGAGTGACCATGTGTCCCAGGTCTGCTGTTCTCTGTTCATTTGGAAGATTTTTCCATGATCAACAGTTGCTGGGAGATTCGTGCCGCATATATTAAATCCTGATAGTCTCCCCAGTTGTCAGGGTACCATGCACAGGCGTCCTCACACCACATGCAGGTACCCACGCAGGATGACCAAATTAATATGCCCACACAGGATAGGGTTCTATGCACAGTTTATTTGTTACCATCAAACAAAACTACTAACCCCCTCAACCCCCCACAGGTTTAGCAGTGAAGTAACAAGGAGGGTTAACAGGAGGGCAGCACAGTACAGGATTTAGGAAGAATGGTCAGGTACAAGCCAGGTCGTTAACAGGAGGGCAGCACGGTACAGAAACAGGATCCAAGAAGAGTGGTCGGGTAACAAGCCGGGTCGGTGACAGGTCTGCAGCTAGGAAGCTGGGTTCAGGAAGCTGGGTTCAGGAATCAGTCAAGTGCAGGCGACGCAATACTGAGCCAGCTTCCTGACTGCAGGGAGGGCCTAAATACCCTCCCAGGAAGCACCAGGTGATGGGATGATCACTCACAGCTGGGGCACACCCGCAGGTGAGTACTGGAGCTGCAGGTTCCTTACAGTCCCTGGCTGCTGGAGACACCCGCAGGCGAGCACAGGAACTGCAGGACCTGGCTCCAGCGCCACCTGGGGGTGCTCTGGATCCTGACACCAGTCAGCCAAAGAGTACAGGTACAGGATTTTGAACAACTTTCCAGTTAGCCAAGCAATGCAGATTCCCAGTTCATTACCAGTGCTGGTGTCTCTCTGCGACAGTCCTGCAGTTGGCAGTGACTGTTACGGTACTTGCAGAATCCTTGCTGGGACTTACAAAACTTCTGCTCTCAGAATCCCTATCAGAACTTCCAGAATCCCTGCTAGGACTCCCAAAAATACTTGCAGAATCCCAGGCAGGACTTCCAGAGTTCCTTGAAATAATGCTGGGTGTGTCTTCTGACCAAAAGGGCATTTACGCCTCAGTCTTTGAATTTGATTGCCTTGCTTGACCCGAATTGACCTGTCTAGCTGCCACCTGCCCACGACCTCTCCCTGAACCTGACTACTCCTCTGGCTAACTGTTCGTACACAGTCTCCACACAGTAGCTGGTTTTTCCAGCTACCCCCTAGGTGGGACATTGCTAAAGGATGCAACCTGGTGACCGCTTGCAGCATAACAAGCCTGGACCACTAGTGTTTCTGGCATTGGTGTATTTTGGTTTTGTGCTGCCCTAGGCAAGACTAAACCCGAGCACCCCCCCCCATCCCTAATCTAAATTAGTCCCACCCCTTCGTGTTTAAGACATTTTGCATAACCTGTCAGTCGCGGGATACAGTGCGCATGGTGTATCTAGATTCTGACAGGTTGCGCTATCAATGTAGCGGGACGCTCTAGTTCTACCTTTGCAATAGCCACCTTTTCCATTTCTGGCCTGATGGGCTCCCTAATTCTGCAGCTACAATAACCATTCTCTCCTGCCCTGCCATGCTGTGCTAGTCTCTAGTTCTGCAGCTGCAACACCGATCTTCTGCCTTAATTGGCTGGGCTGTCTAATTCTGCAGTTACCCATCTTCTGCCTTGGCCGCTGGGCTCTGTAGCTTGCCCCGCTCCAGAGACATAACCCTGCACGGAGCTTATGGGCTGCACTTCCCCGGACTCGCCACAACGGAGGTGCCGATGAGCATGATGACCATCTGGATCTCAGCCCTGGGGTCCTGCGGAAGCTCCTCCACTGCCTGAAGTCAGAGATTTGGGTGCTGGTTTCCCAGGGAGGTCCGGCGCACGAACTGCCTATGCATCCGAGCGAAAGTCACTCACGCTAATACATTGCACAGCATGTTGACATAAAAGAGGAAGGAGCTGCCGTTGGTCACCCAGTCAAAGCACCAGTTCCAGGGGTACTGGCAGTAATTTATGAATAATTTATAATATCATTTATTTTTTTTCTCTTATCTAACTGGTTTAGGGGCAGCATTTTTTGGCGCCCCCCAACGGAGCTTATGGGCTGCACTTCCCCGGACTCGCCACAACGGAGGTGCCGATGAGCATGATGACCATCTGGATCTCAGCCCTGGGGTCCTGCGGAAGCTCCTCCACTGCCTGAAGTCAGAGATTTGGGTGCTGGTTTCCCAGGGAGGTCCGGCGCACGAACTGCCTATGCATCCGAGCGAAAGTCACTCACGCTAATACATTGCACAGCATGTTGACATAAAAGAGGAAGGAGCTGCAGCCGGCATAGATGTAGGAGTAGGCGGCGTAGGTAGGCACGTTGGTCCCCCAGTCAAAGAAGCACCAGGTCCATGGGTACTGGCAGTAATTTATGAATAATTTATAATATCTTTTTTTCTCTTATCTAACTTGTTTAGGGGCAGCATTTTTTGGCGCCCCCATGGAAAGTGCCGCCCTAGGCAAATGCCTAGTTTGCCTCGCAGTAGATACACCCCTGGTTTCTGGCCCATCTCTATCCCCAGGAGCTTGTGAATACCAGCTGTCACTTAGAATCCAAGCCTTGGGTGATTTTGTATCACCTGCCAGGGGATGCCATAACAGTGACCACCCGTCCATATTCAAGTTCACACAGCACACAAGTCTGAACCGAGCGTGGGCATCACAAGGACATGGCGATACCACTCTCAGCCTCACCCTTGTTCTGGAAATGTTATTAGGATGTGTTTTTAGTGTATTGTAATATTTTGTCATTATGTCTCTCCGTGTCAGGGTTTGCTGCGTCACGCCCAATTGGAGCGTGACCTGGTTTAAATCCCCACTAAGAGTAAACCATTGGAGTAGATATCTTATGCGTGGCGGAGCAGTGTTTTCTTAGCGAGTGTGTGGACACCAGGCTAGGGCCCCTGCGCGGTGCGTGGATTTATTGGTTTGGCGTGTATACAACTTGCTTTGAGGACATAGTATTATTTAAGATACATATCTGCCTTTTATGAAAGGAACGTGCGTTTGTTGTCTCTAGTGTGCCTGATCAACCGCTGGGGATAATATAACGTTGTCCCTGTAAATAAGCACGCATGAGAATAGTAACGTTATTGGGCATTGCTCAATGAGCTGTGCTGGATAAGGTTCGCTCCAGTGCTAATGTGAGATTGTGTGTGTGGGTCTGGAAAGATGGTGGCTAGGAAAACATGCGGCTGTGCACACGGGTTTAATTCTGTGCACACCGCTTCTACTACATGTGCTTTGTTGACTGGCTATGTATTGAGGAAGTGATGTTGGTTATTTAAATCACTTCCTGGTTTGCTGTTTGAGACATCACTTCCTGTCTGACATCACTTCCTGTTGGGCAGCTATAAAAAATAAACAAATACCTGTGCTGGGGCTCTAAGAATGGAACAAGCAAGCAAGCAACACCTGTCTCCTGTGTCCTAACTCTACATGACTCTACAGAGGTCCATCCAGTCCTTGCACAAAAGAGCTTAATACAACTGTGCTTTTAAGCACGGGGGAAATTCTTTGTGTTTGACATACTTTGGCGCAGTTTAGTGCGGCATGGATTTGTGCGCTGAACCAAGCAAATTTCCATAACACCCTGCACAGATATTTCCCAGTTCGCGGGGCACAATCTCAGGCTAGCAGACTGAAAGCGATTGTCACCAGGGTTGGTTAACTCCACAGTTAACCCTTTACCCACAAACGTTCGCTGCCACCATGTGTTTTTTAACAGAAACACAGACCGTTCCCAGCAAATGCTGTGACAAGTAAACCACTTAAACAATGCCTATGATACCGCTGTCCTCTCAGACAGGACTATGACAGGATTCACTATACAGTAGCGCTCTTCACAGAGGCAAGGATACTTTTAAGTTTGTATTTAGAGCGTAGAGATAAGCTTAACGATCTTTACGATCGTCCTTTAATAAAGGAAACGGTGCAGAAAATATACAGAAAAAGATATTAATAAAAAGTGACAAAATATATATATACAACAGCAAAATAAAAGGTGAATACTCAACTGTCCTGGGTTTAGGAGTTCTGACAGAGTTCAGAGTTGTATAAGCAAAGGAGAAGTCTGAAGGGCTCTACAAGCAAGCTTTCAGCAGATAATGTCCAGAGATTAAAGGGGAACTCTTCTGCGATGTTAAGACTTAGTTCCTCCTTGATGTTTTAAAACCAAGAGCCATCTCTAGCTAGTTCAGCATCTTTTTGTCAGACCTTTAGGAGCCGGCCCCTAGGGCAGGGCTGGGGCTGGAAAGCAGGCGGAGGATGAACCTTTATTTTACACTATCACCGCCCAATTCCAAATGATGAAATGTAGCTTGATTTTGTAACTCAGGTTTATGACTTTTGGGTGAATGCTGGGTCACCACCTCTATCAGACCTGCTTGTTTATATTAACTTGTCCACTGGTAATAGATGAGTGCCTGGTGCCATGCCTTTAATTAGGGACAGCTATAAAAGGCTTAGAGGGCTCACTTCTGCTGGGGGGGGCAATAAAAGATCACAGGCCAGATAGCAGATCTCTGTTCTGTGGAATGTGGAAGGCCTGGCAAATGACTGAATGAAGGCCTGCATGTTCTCTCGTACCAGTCCCACCAAGGTCTCCATTTTGTCTCGGAACCTTAGGACGTAATCCACCACTAAGATCTCAGGATCAACAATTTTGCCCTCACAGGCCTCACGGATTAAGTCTAAGGGCCCTCTCACCTGCCGCCCGTACAAAAGTTCAAATGGCGAAAAGCCTGTGGACTCCTGAGGCACCTCTCTGTAGGCAAACAACAAATGAGGCAAATACTGTTCCCAGTCCTTTCCCTGGGATTCCACAAACGTGCGCAGCATCTGCTTTAAGGTCCCATTGAACCTCTCGCATATACCATTCGTTTGTGGGTGATAAGGACTGGCCATGATATGCGCCATTTGAACTTTCTGACAGGGAGCCTGCATCAGTTCGGACATAAACTGCCATCCACAGTCTCTAATAAGCTCAGCTGGGAACCCCACGCGGGTGAAGATCCCTAGCAAAGCATCTGCCACTTTGTCCGCACGGACGGAAGAGAGAGCCACAGCTTCAGGGTACCGAGTGATATAGTCCACTACTGTCAGGATATAACGTTTGCCCGAACTGATAGGAATAGCTAGTGGCCCGATAATATCCACTGCAACCCTCTTAAAAGGTTCGTCAATTACGGGCAAAAGTTATAGTGGGGCTTTGTGCACATCTCCTGCCTTGTCAACCCGCTGGCAGGTAACACAGGACCGACAGTAGTCAGCTATGTCCATGTACATGGTAGGCCAGAAAAAATTATGTTTCATTCGGTCCTTGGTCTTAGGGATCCCTAAGTGTCCTGCTAAGGGAATTTCATGAGCCACTTTCAATAAATGTCCCCTAAACTGTTTATGCACAATGAGCTGCCTCCTGCTCTGGGCTGATTCATCACCTGCTGTGTTTATTGGCTGCCTGTAAAGCTTCCCATTGTCCCAGGAAATTTGATACTGGTCTCCCTCAGCAGGGGGTTGTTCAGCCAGACTTTTGAGCTGTTCCAGTGTTTTGTCAGTCTGCAGGGCTGTCTCAAATGTGGCACTACAAGTCCCAGCCAGCTGTCCTGGGGCAGAACAGGGAGAAGAGCTGGGAGCCCCCTCCCTCTGCTCCGAGGCCAGCATCTGTGCCCCCACCACCTTTGAAGCACTGCGAGTGACTACAAATATTGGCAATGTGTTATTGTCATCACATTTAACATTTACAGAGTCAACATTTACCATTGTATCATTCACATTTCTAGAATTGACAGTTACAGTATCTGTTACACATGCATCTAATACGCGTTTTTGCATGACCGTTTCCTCGCCATCCCTAGGCGCAGGAGAACTTTTCAGTTCCACCCCACTTTCCTCCCCTCTCTGTTCACCCCCAAATTGCCCAGATGTTAACCCGGCATCTGTACACAGTACCTTGGTGTGTTCAAAGAGTCCGGTGGAGGAATCCAGGGTGTCTTCTGCAGGCGCATAATAAGAAACCAGGGTTCTCAAGTCGGCACCCAATAAAACCGGTGTGGGAATTCCGTCAGAGACCCCCACTTCCCTCATCCCGCTTCCCGCCCCCCAATCAATGAAAACACGGGCCCGAAGCACCTGGGAACGAGTGCCCCCAACTCCGGTGAGGGTAAGGGATTTTTCTGGGAAGAGGTCTTTGTCTTCTATGACCTCTGCTCTAGTGTCCTGGAAGCCAGTCACAGTCCGGTTACCGATGACAACGGGCTGCAAGTTGGTATGGTTATCTCCCGACGTCTCATTGACAAACAGCACAGAAGAAGGGGTGCTGACCGGCTGGCCAGGTGATGTAATCTTCTTTTGCTCAGGACACTGGTTCCTGAGATGTCCAGGCTTGCCGCAGTTGTAACACTTGCGAATCTCCACTAACACTGGCTTGGCACCCGGCATTCCAGCTGCTGGTTTCTGGGAAGGCTGACTCACCACTGTAGCAGGCGTTGCCATTAGCGATTTCCCACCTTTCCAGCCACTAGGTGGAGCTTGGCGATGGTCAGATACCTGAGTGTTGGTATAGATATCTGCCAGTTTAGCAGCCGCTGTGGCAGACTGGCTTTCGCTCCAGCACAAACTGCCTAATTTCTGTGGGGCAGATGTGCAGGAGCTGATCCTGGATCATCAGGTCCTCCAGGGCTTCGTAAGACACTTTCTACAGCCCCTTGGCCCACTGCCTATATGTGGTATGTGACCACATCCAGAAAAGAGTCTGCAGGTCCCTTTTGCAGGGATCTGAACCGTCTGCGATACACCTCTAGTGTTAGCTGGTACTTCCTCACGATTGCTTCCTTTTAAGGCTTCATAATCATTGTCTTGCTCAGGTGGCATTTCCACAGAAGCATCCAGAGCTTTGCCTCTCAGCCCTGGCATCAAATGTTTGGACCATTGGTTCTGAGACAAGTGATATTTCCTGCATATCTTCTCAAAGGATAGCAGGTAGGTATCGATATCACTATCCTTGTCCATAACTGGGAATTTGTCTGCAGGGCTCACAGCCA
The DNA here is from genome assembly GCF_000935625.1 of Nanorana parkeri. Taxonomy (NCBI): domain Eukaryota; kingdom Metazoa; phylum Chordata; class Amphibia; order Anura; family Dicroglossidae; genus Nanorana; species Nanorana parkeri. Next base: position 110,206 of record NW_017308507.1, read on the forward strand.
AAGGTACTTCCCTGTGTATATTTCCCCTTTGGCAGTCAAATTTGAGAAAACCCCTCTATATGTTATGTGATCCCATTCACACGGCATAATAAAAAACAATTATGTTTTGTTACAGCAAGCAAGATGGACGATTCCAGGTTTTTCTCAGCACCTTTACAGTGATCTGGCCTAATGGAAAGACTTAGCACAGAAATTTGAGGAATGTGTTTCTCTTATTCACTTAATTAAGATACAATAGACAAACCACCTCAGACCCCTCACTCCTCACAGCCTCTCCTTACATTACAAAGAAACATACACAAGTAGCAATATTAATGTAGTATTAAACTCTTTTTTTTCAATAATGAATCCAGATCAAACAAAAATACTGTTAGGGTTCCAATTCTAGAGTTCCCCCGGGATTCGATCGTGCTCCCAACTTCAGACAAGTACTTGGGAGTAAAGAGTCACACCAAGTTGTGTATTCACTCTATATTCAAAGGTTTATTGTAAAACAAGAAATATATATACACGTCTTAGAAATGGATGGCGGAGCATAAACCAATAAGAACCATGCACGTGTATATAAATTAATAAATGCTACTATGGGTCATAGAACGGTCACACAGGTGGCTACTACTAATGAGATAAGAAGACACAGTTTTAATGATGCAAGAATGCAGCTGTGAATAAGAGAAAGCGGTTCGAGGCCAGTTTATTAAGAACCTTCTAAAAAGCACACTTTTACTTGTTTAACCCCTTCATGACTGAGGCCCTTTTTTTCATTTTTTGCACCCATGTTATATTACACATTTTAGGCCTGAAAATGACTTAAAACCCCCCAACATTATATATTTTCGGAATGCCAAGACCCTATAGAATAAAATGGTGGTAGTTGCAAATTTTTATGTTGCGCAATATTAGCGCAACATTTATATTAGCAAAGTGTAGTAATGGGAATCATTGGAAAAGAGTGCTGTGGTTGAGATAGTTTAAAAGATTGTATCATTGTTAGTAAAGTAGGGATACATTGCAAAAACAATAATAAGCGCACTACTCTGATGGTACATGGAGGTGTATTTATACAACTAACAGGGGGGGGCGTGCAGCCACCTTAAACAGGGAGAGGAACCCCGTGGAAAAGTGAAAGAAACCTGGGAAAGGAGGCGCTACTGCCCTGCTTGGATAAGGGTAGTCACAAATTACAATAGATGTGGTGGATAATACACAATAATAGATGTCATGAAAGGAGGGAATCACTCACTGTTGGATGGTCTGTTAGAGGCCGTAAGGTGGCGTTGCGATGCTGGAACGGAGGGAGGTTCGTGGGTCAAAGGACCATGAAGTTCAAATGAAATGTGGAGTCAGTCTGGATAAGTGCCATGTGTAAAGAGAAACAACAGAACTCAGCTGGCCAAGCTGAGCCTGCTCGACTCTGTAAGAGGGCGGCAGGGGATGCCGCTGCTGTGCTATCTTTAGAGCCGCGGCTCGCTCTGTCTGACTGTCAGTGGCGAACGACGTGGGTTGACAGTGTGACGTCAGTGAGGGGCTGGGAGGCAGCTATCCAATAAGTGGCTACGCGTTTTGAGGCCGATGCCTCTTTGTCAAGCCGTACAAGGGAATCAAGAACGGGCGGGAGTTAAAAGAACTTATTTAAATGTGACAGGTGGGCGGGTACAACAAACGTGTCAATACCTGATTAGTGCAGGGCTAAACCAAGGGCTAAACCAACCACTTAGAGTTGTACGTGCCTAAATATGTTCCGTCTGTGAACAGTCCTATCAATATGATGTCCTAGCAGCAAACCACACCTTGGTTTAGCCCTGCACCAATCAGGTATTGACACGTTTGTTGCCAATCCCACCAACTACCAGAAACATCCTGTTGAATTACTGATGCTAACTCATGTAAAACATGGATATGTGAGTGGATAGAAGTAACATGGTCAGTTAGATTAAAACAACACATACCCTCAAAATGTTCACCTCCATAGTTGTGTTTAAGGAGTATGTGATCTATAGCTACTTGATTCTGGAATGCAAAACTATTTAACTCAATTAAGTAAAAAGGTTACAAAAAGTTGTTCTTGTTAGAAGAAAAGATAAAATAGCCACTTATAAAAATAAAATGGGTACAAAAGAGTTAACATATACAGTATATGTGTTCTTTATGTTCTTACACAACTCCCCCCTTTTGTTCATTTATAAACACCCCATGTCCATAAGACCATGAGTCCGAGGTACTACCATATTAAAGAAACGTATGGCATTTCTCCTCAACTGGGGCTCTCCTGATCTTCTTGTACCAGCAGGAGTTCCGTTCCCTTGGAAAAGTGTCTCTTAAAGCTTAAGTCCATAGGTGGGTGTTCTTTCAGTAAGATGGGAGTAGAGTCGTTTAGGTTCTTTGACTCAAAATGACAGGTACATAGCAATTTTTTTCTCAAATAAATTTTTATTGAGGATAACACGTAATAGGGTTACAAGACAGTGAATGTAATATTCACATTAAACCAATGTACATAAATGCATTGCATCTCCGTGCCGGATGCCAACTGCGGTGGTAGGCTCTCAGATAGTTAAAGTGAATGCTTGCGTGTGCGAGCTTTTAGCAGGCTCAGTGAGTGTGACAGGTGTCTGCCCTGTCACGTAAAATCTGAGGTGACATCGAAGAAGGCCTGGTAGTGACGTAGTGTCAGTGTCACGGCCTGCAGTGATCTGGTATGAACCACAACTGCGGAGGATTGGGTGGTAGTAGTTGAAGTGGTGTATTACTCGAAGTATGGCACTCAGTACTGAACCCCAGGCGTCACTCTTAATCTTAAACGAAGAGTTTGGAGTTCATTACATCATCTGCCAAAATAGATAGGGAACTTTTTAGAAGGGAAGCCGGGAAGGTATTACCGCATACCCCCAACCGGTAGGTTTAAAGTAAGGACACCTCCTTGTAGTATATGTAGCGGAAATTAATGAGCAACAGAAGGCTAACTTAAATTCATCTCCAAACGAAGGGTAAACTGCGAGTCACAATCCGGCAATTTATGCAGCCAGGGAACTATATCCAGTATCAAAGTACATCAAAGTCACATGCGAGTAATAAATGCATCCAGGAAATTATATCCAGTATGAAAGTAATTATTATAAGGATGTAAGGTACTTATCCGGATCCTGGAAGGCTCAGTGGTTCTCCCGGTAGCTGCAGTCTGGAAGAGTCCTTCCCTCAAGAGAGGGGTAGCTGGTGGAGGTATTTGGGGGATTGCAGGTGTTCGAACTCCAATACAAGAACGCCGTGCATTGTCTTTTAACATCTGAGGTTGTGCGGGTGGGCGGAGCCGCACGTTCGTCTCGGCACATCCGCGTCATCGCGCCGTCGCCGAGTGCGTTCCAAGCTGGGACGCATCGGCACTTGCGGCGGACGCCGCTTACAGTCAGATATTTGCAAGGTGTATGTAGTAATTAAACCCAACAGTAAGAGTGGGCAGCCCGGGGTCCGGAGCCCGGGTAGGCAGAAGTACATCAGAAGGCTTGGAGGGAGAATGTCATAGGAAAGCATTGAAAGGGAGGGAAGGGGGCTGCCTCCTCTCCCTGGATCTCCATCTGCCGCTGGGGAGAGAGGCCAGCTGCCTCCTCTCCCTGGATCTCCATCTGCTGCTGGGGAGAGAGGCCGCTACCTCTTCTCCCTGAAGCTCACAATGCTGCTGGGGAATGAGATCGGCTACTTCTTCTCCCTGGAGCTCCCTCTGCCGCTGGGGTGAGAAGTCAGCTACCTCTTCTCCCTGGAACTCACAAGGCTGCTGGGGAGAGAGGCCGTCTGCCTCCTCTCCCTGGAACTCACAAGGCTGCTGGGGAGAGAGGCCGTCTGCCTCCTCTCCCTGGAACTCCATCTGCTGCTGGGGAGAGAGGCCATCTGCCTCCTCTCCCTGGAACTTCGGGGGTGTACCAGTTGCTGTGCAGAGGATCGTGGCACTCTGCCCTGTTGCCAGCGCCTCACCTGGGGACTCATCAAGCTGTACAACCTCCACAGAAAAGTCAATTTAATCCACAGTCTCTGGGCATGTGGTTTCCACTGGGTCTGAGACACTCTGCTGGACGTGTCCTAGCAGCTCCTTGTATGCCTTTCCCAGTAGCCATTCTTGTTTCACCACGTACCCCTAATCAGCTCTCAGCCATGAAACCCCTCCAAACCAAGCAAGTCTTCCCCGTATGCAAAAAGGTCCTCCCAGGGCAGAGTCCCCATCATCCCCAAACTCAAACATATCCACCAGGGTGTCCCACAACAGTCCAGGGTTGTCAAAGTTGTAGCCCTCTGGATATTCAGCTGTAAATCCTTACTGAGTTTGTTCTGCATACCAATGCAGGGCCTGATACCATTCATCCAGCTTTACCTCTCGCTGAACCAACTTGTGCAAATCAGCCACCCAATGCTCCTGAGGCTGCTCTCCCAGGATAACCATTCGCAGGGCCATCTGATCCCGGACCTTTTGTTGTGGAAATGGATGAAACCGGCCCTGGTGTGCCTCGGTAATATTCCAGAGAGCTGTCCATGCAGTCTGTCTGAGGGTGAAGTAGTCTTCCATAGACAGACCCCTTTCTCACTTTGGACAGATGATCCGCAACCATTTTGTGTACTCCACTGCCAGGGTCATGGCGGCTTGAGTCAGTTCTCCTCAGCTGGCTGAGAAATGGATCCCGTTGGTGGTTTGGACTGCTCCGTAGGGAGGAAGCAGATCCCACCGCTTGCCACCAATTGTGATGGACCGCCTGGTACCCCGACTCGGTACCTCCATCAGAAATCAGCTTCCTCTCCGCTGGAACCTGAATTCCAGTGTCCTCTGCCCAAACCTGCCTAATTATTGGACAGAACTAATGTATATAAATATAAATCTAAACTCCTCAATCATCAGACAACACCAATGTTGAAGTGGAAACCAAGAACTGCTTTATTGAAGAAAGCACGCAGAGTTTATATCTCACAGAATCAGATAGGAGTGCAGTGTGTTTCCTCCCCTAGACAGCCAGGATGCCGCATTGAAAGTCCTTAATTAGATAATATCTTGATTCCATCACTCTAAACTCAGTGGTGTATTTAGGTTTGGGGCTGCCCTAGGCAAGACAAAACTCGGGCGCCCCCCCCCCACACACACTAAATTTACCTCACCGGCTGTGGGCTCTGCAGGGTCTCAGGTGGGCTGTGAAGGATCTCTGGTGGGCTCTGCAGGGTCTCAGGCTGCCAAGCCCACCTGAGACCCTGCAGAGCCCGCCATAGACCCCGCAGAGCCCGCCACAGATCCTGCAAAGCCCACCTGAAACCTTCACAGATCCTGCACAGCCCCCCTGAGACCTTGCAGCCTCAGGGGCTGTGCAGGATCTGTGGTGGGCTCTGCCCACCATAGACCTCGCAGAGCTCACCACAGATCCTACAAAGCCCCCTTGGGACCCAGCAAAGCCCCCCGCAGATACTGCAGAGACCCTGCAGGATCTCAGGGGGGCTCTGCAGGATCCGTAGGGGGCTCTGCAGTCTGCAAAGCCCACCACAGATCCTGCAGCATCTCAGGGGGGTTGTGCAGGATCTGTGAAGGTTTCAGGTGGGCTTTGCAGGCTGCAGAGCCTGCTATGAATCCTGCAAATCCTCCCTGAGACCCAGCAAAGCCCCCCGCAGATACTGCAGAGACCCTGCAGGATCTCAGGGGGGCTCTGCAGGATCCGTAGGGGGCTCTGCAGTCTGCAAAGCCCACCACAGATCCTGCAAAGCCCCCTTGGGACCCAGCAAAGCCCCCCGCAGATACTGCAGAGACCCTGCAGGATCTCAGGGGGTTGTGCAGGATCTGTGGTGGGCTTTGCAGACTGCAGAGCCCCCTACGGATCCTGCAGAGCCCACCAAAGGGTATTGCACAGCCCACCTGAGACTCTTTGGTGACCTGTGCAGAATCTGGGCTCTGCCAGCACAGTCCTCTTACCTTGCACGGCCTGACCTCTTTGGAACACCGCCTCCACATCCTTGGCGCCCGACACGGCATTTGCCTCGCGGCAGATACGCCCCTGTCTAAACTAGGGATGCTCCGATACCGATACAAGCATCTATATTGGCGGCGATACAGAGTATTTGCATGAGTTCTCGTGCAAATACTCCGATACAAAAAACGAGTACCTGTGCCGCGTCCGCCATCTTCAAGGACCCGAAACAGCCGCACACAGGACCTCCATAGCGTCTTCAAAGAAACAAGATGGCCGCGAACTCCTCCGTCATCTGCTCCATTCTGACCTCCTTCTCCCGCTGATTGGATGATTGACAGGCTTCCTCACCAGTCAGGAGTGTCTGGTGAGGAAGCCTGTCAATCATTCAATCGACCAATCAGTGGGAGAAGAGGTCAGAATGGAGCAGATGACTAGGCTGTGACACGGAGTGGCTGAAGAAGACGGAGAAGACGACACAGCAGGTTAGTACTGCAGCACCGCATGGGGGCTGGGCACAAAAATGCTGTTTAACTGCATATAATATTTTTAAAAAAAGACATTAAAGAAAAACTATGTAGATATTGCTAACTAAGGCTAGTATCCCGCTAGTGGGGAAAATAGATGAGCACATGTCCAGACTCCAGACCAGAACACTGTATAGTGTGGCACAGCTATATCCAATTCTGGATACCTGGCTTTTGTTATAAAAAAAATTAATAATAATATAAAGCCAGTTATACAGAATTGGATATAGCTGTGCCACACTATACAGTGTTCTGGTCTGGAGTCTGGACATGTGCTCATCTATTTTCCCCACTATGGGGATACAACAAGCCTTAGTTAGCAATGGCATGATCTAAACATTCATTTAATTATTCAATGTCTTTTTTTTCATATTATAAAATTTATAATATGAAAAAAAAGATTGAATAATTAAATGAACTGTATATTCAGATCATGCCATCGCTAACTAAGGCTTGTATCTCCCTAGTGGGGAAAATAGATAAGCACATGTCCAGACTACAGAACAGTGTATTATTGTATAGTGTAGTAGAAAAATGTCACCAGCAAATTTATCAAAGATACCGATGATTTTTTGAAGAAACTCCGCACATTTCCGGTGGTGGAGGAATGCTGGAAGTTGGGCACCATGGATATATCATCATTATATACATGCATCCCCAACAGTGGGGTTAAGGCTGTGGAATATTTCTTGTTCAATATAGGTGAACATGACATCCCCACGGCATTTTTAATGTGCTGTCTTGAATTCATTCTTGAGAATAACATCTTTACTTTTGAAGATCAGGCCTACAAGCAGATCAGGGGGACTGCAATGGGTTGTTCAGCAGCCCCATCATTTTCCAATCTGTTTGTGGGGTACCTTGAAGAATGTCATGTTTATACCTCTGCACTGTTTATGAAGCATGTGAAACTGTGGGTTAGATTCATTGATAACATTTTTGTCATCTGGGATGGCGATACACAGATATTCAGTGAATTTGTAGCATACCTTAATGGTTTATTTCCAGGTATTGTCTTCAACCCAAGCATATCTGATATAGAGATTGCCTTTTTAGATGTTTCCATTACCATCACTAACAACACGTTTTTGACATCTGTATACTCTAAACCCACAGATAGGAATACAATCCTACACTACAATAGTGCCCACCCCCAACACCTGAGAGACAATTTGCCGGTCTCTCAATTTTTGAGGGTCATGCGTATTTGCTCAGACCATAGTGTGCGTGCACAACAGATTGGACGCATGTATGATAAATTTAAAGAAAGGGGGTATCCTATTGAGGCCATTGAGCAGGCACTTACTAAAGCCACAGAGAGATTTGAGGAGGGGTCGAGTAAAGTCAACAAGCAGGAGAGGCCACCCTTTGTACAGACATTTACATCAGCGTCCCGGGCAATAAGTAGGGCGACTCAGATTAATTCTAATATCTTACAGGCCGACAAAACTTTAACACCAGTTATTAAAAACAGACCGTTGCATATCTACAAACGTAGTAATTCTCTCAGGGATCTGTTGGTCCAGGCGGACCCTAGACCCAAGTATGCCAAGAGACCATTTTCCTTCTCCAGCAGGTCAGGAAGTTACAGATGTCACCGCTGTAACATATGTAATTCTGTGATATGTGGTTAATCGTTTTTTCATCCCCACAGTGGGAAGAAATATAGTATTCAAGGTTATCATACCTGTGATACCGATTACTGTGTTTACCTATTGAAATGCCCGTGTGCATTAATATATGTAGGTAAGACAATTGGACCGTTTAAAAGAAGGTTCCAGAAACACAGAAGTGACATTCGTATAGCCATAGGGAAATTGTCTAAAGGAGAGGAGTTAGATCTCAACAAGCCTGTTGCAGTTCACTTTGCCACAGAGAAGCATCAAACACACGAACTCAAAGGCATGGTGATAGAACAGGTGCATAGACATCCTAGAGGTGGCAATAGAGCCAAAATGCTTCTCCAAAGAGAGGCACATTGGATCTACACACTAGATGCAGTGTACCCCAAAGGCCTCAATGTCAATCTGGGACTTACCTGTTTCTTGGAGGAGAGATAAAGGGTTTTGGCAAACAGTGCAGCGGTGAGCCTACTGCTTCCCTTGGTATTCAGAGGGACACGGAGACAAAGACAAAAACTCATAAATCCACAGTGGGCCGCATGAGTTACTCAGACGGCAGCTCTGGGGTTATTTTTATTCTCACACACATTCATTTTCACGTTTGGTTTTCACTTATATGTCACTTATATTTGTTGTTCCATCCATAATTTTCCTGCCTAGTGGATTTTTGCATACCCTATACATAATGTTGTTGTTGTAATGCAATTATTTCATCTGCACATGGTAAAA
>NW_017308507.1:120397-121411 GCF_000935625.1 Nanorana parkeri
GTGGTTTCACAGCACCCAGTTGATTGGTATGTCTAGGTATATATTGTTGTATGTCTTTCACTTCACTGTTATCTCTAAGCCTGATGAAGGGGACCCTGCGAGGCCCCGAAAGCGCTTGCCAATGAGATACAGCTATTGGCAATAAAATATTTTGCTTTTTCAACTCATGGTGTGCTGGTGACATTTTTCTACTGTTCATGTGTGGCGGTGCCATCCGCAGTCATTTCGAGCACCCATCTTCATCAAGTGGGAATCCCGGTAAGGAGTGCGGTATGGTTCCTGTTTCTGTTTATTGTATAGTGTGGCACAGCTATATCCAATTCTGCATACCTGGCTTTATATTATAAAGTTCTTATAATATAAAGCCAGGTATGCAGAATTGGATATAGCTTTGCCACACTATACAGTGTTCTGGTCTGGAGTCTGGATATGTGCTCATCTATTTTCCCCACTATGGGGATACAAGCCTTAGTTATGAATGGCATGATAAATATTCATTTCATGTTCATGTTCTTCATAATATTAAGAAACTGACCTAGAATCATGATTTTGTATTGCTTTAGAAAAAATTTGACCTGTCCCTTTAAGAAAAAGTATCGGTAATTGGTACTCAGTCTTAAAAAAGTGGTATCGGAGCATCCCTACTCTAAACAATGGCCCCTCCAGACAGCCTGCTGCCTTTAATGAACACAGGGTCACTTAAACGTAATGTCAGGGGAAACATGCAGTATTTTCACTCCACACATAAACCTAAGGTAATAGTTCTATGTAACCCCAAGAGGTCTGAGGGGGGTCTCCATAGGTCTAGGTCCATAGTCAGTAGGAAGGAGGCTAGCCCTCAGGCTCCTCCAGCAGCCCCAGTGACGTTTCAGTCCGTCACAGACCTACCGGCTTCAGTGCTTCTGCTTGACCCGGAAGTGCATTGTGTGATCACGCACGCGGCTTGCAGGAGCGGAGGTCGGGGGACCGAGCCGAGAGGGGGCCAGTGGCGGGGCCTGATCGCCGGCGGGATCC
>NW_017308507.1:121674-154704 GCF_000935625.1 Nanorana parkeri
AGGATCCGACCGAGAGGGGGACCGGTGGCAGGGTCAGAGAGCTGCGGACCGGAGTGAATGCGTGCGCAGGAGCCAAGGGAGCGGTGGGACCGGAGGTCAGCGGGGACCAGAGCACAGCAGTCGAGGGAGGACGGCAGTCGGGAGAGCCAAGCGAGGGGCAGGAGAGAAGAGGAAACACGGAGGTCGGCACCAGGAGGTTGGTGGGATCAGGGGACAGCATCAGTGGTGACCAGAGGATGGCATCGGGGGTGGACGGCAGCACCAGAGGACATGTGGACAGACGTGCGGGAGGTGAGCGGAGTGATTGAACTGCGGGGACCGGAGGTCGGGAAGCCAGACGGAGGACCGGTGGCAGGGACGGACTGACAGAGGAACAGGTCAGCCAAGGTGGACGGAGGCTGTGGCTGAAGGAAGGAACAAGACGTGACTGGCATCAGGAGCAGGTTGTATGAAAGAAATTGGGGAGAGGGGGCTTTAAGGTGTTTATAGGATTTGTATTGTTGTAAGGGGGTGGTAAGAGCGTTAGAAGGTAAGGTAGTAGTGTTACATAGAGGGGAGTGAGAGTGATTAACATAATAGTTTAACAAACAGGTTATTGAACGTGCCACTTGTGAACCACTAAACCTTAGATAAATAAATACACAAATTAGTAGTCTCGATTTTACATAAAAATAATATTAAAAATAAATAAATAAGAAGGGTGAAATAAAATAATGGTTTCCATGAGTGGGTATGCAAGCAGGTGCATGTCGTGCGCCATGTATGCGTTCCTTGAACATGCGTTCGAGGGGGAATACATTTGCGCTAGATGTGAGCGAGTTGCTTGTTTGGAAACCCAGATTCTGGATCTAAAAAAGAAACTGGCAACACTAAGGAGCATAACAGTCATGGAAAGGAGTCTGGGCATAACGCACCAGGTGGGTGGAGGGTGGTCTGGATGAGGAGGGGGGGTCGGAGTAGCAGGATCCTGAGGTGAGGAGCTGGGTTACTGTTAGAAGGCGGGGGAGAGGGAAGAGTGCGAGAGATGTCAGCCCAGATCTGGTTCACCCCAATAAATATGCCAAGTTGCCTGATGTTGGGGATACCTGTACAGGGGGGACACTGCTGGAGCAGGAGGCATTCTCTATCCGCAGGGGGAGTGACTGCTCCGGCGAGGAGGGGAGCAAGGGTCAGGAGAGGCAGATCCTGGTGCTGGGAGATTCCATCATCAGGAGGACTATCATCGGAACCGTGAGCGCCGAACAGTGTGCTGCCTACCGGGGGCCGTGTTCGACACGTTGCGGAGCAAATTGACAGATTACTAGATGGGGTTGGGCACGACCCAGTTGTCATGGTGCACACCGGCACAAATGACAAAATAGGAGGGAATTGGAGTGTCCTAAAAAGGGAGTTCAGAGAATTAGGTACTAGGATGAAGGAAAGGACCTCCACGGTAGTTTTCTCAGAGATACCGGTGCCACGAGCCGGTGCAGACAGCGAGTTGAGTGAGCTTAACAGGTGGCTCCGGAGCTGGTGTCAGAAGGAGGGATTTGGTTTCCTGGAGAACTGGGCTGACTTCTCAGTCGGCTACCGGCTCTACAGCCGAGACGGGCTGCACCTTAATGGGGGAGGTGCAGGATTTCTGGGGGGGAAATGGTAGAAAGACTGGAGGAGCTTTTAAACTAGAGAATGGGGTTGTGGGTATAAAAATAAAATTACTTAAATCAAATGGAGATAAATTAATCGTAGATAAAAAAATAATAATACAGAAAGAAGTAACAGAGGAGTAGATAGTGGGCTCACTCCAGTCAACACAGTTAAAATAATCACCGAGGTTAAAATAGTAGAAACAGTCAATGTAGCAAATACGTTATCAGAAGTGAATAAAATTAGAAACAAACAACCTACGTCAAGGCCAAACAATAAAACTAGTGGGGAACAAGAAGGATGTAAACTTTTGTCCCATAACAAGACAGAAATTAAATGTATGTATACCAACCCTAGAAGTCTAGCAAATAAATTAGAAGAACTTGAAATTATGATACTCGAAGAGGACTTTGATATAGTGGGTATATCAGAAACCTGGCTAGACGGCACACATGATTGGGCTACTAATATAGAGGGGTTTAACGTGTTCAGGAGGGACAGATGTGGGAGATGCATATCTCCCACAGATTATATATGCATATAAGGGACGATATCACGTAAAACAGTGGATAAGACGTGGTGTAATAGACTCACCCATCCACGGTCCAGCGCTGCGTTGCGGGGCCGCGCACTGCCAGTTAGGCTTCTTGCTCCTCCCCTTCAGGGCCGTCCAGGACGGCAGCCGACTCCTCCCCTTCAGGGCCGTCCAGGACGGCAACCAACTCCTCCCCTTCAGGGCCGTCCAAGACAGCAGCAGACTCCTCCCCTTCAAGGCTGTTCAGGACGGCAGCTGGCTCCTCCCCCTCGCGCACGGCGAGGAGGGATTTAAGGGAGGAAAAATGGTTGTTCGGCGTCCGACCGTTGTGAGCGGTGCACGCGGAACATCGCTTAGGAGAGTCTCCCCTATGGTGTCAGCAGCTCGGAATCTAGCAGAGGACTCCACAACCGCAAATAGCCTGAGGGCATTGGATTACAAACATTTGGCTTGGCTGACACAGATCAGCTTGGGCATAGTGCTGGTGTGTGATTTCCTGCTCTGCATATAACTCAGCTTAATGACTTTCAATTGATCTGGGAAGGAATTGTTACATCCTATTACACTAGCATAGCATCCGGAACTGTGAAGCATATAACGCAATTCCTCTACACTAGTGTGTTAACCTTGTCACTGCTGATAACCTTCTGCTGAATGCTATTCATGTGCAAATGTAAAACATTTTACCTAGAACCCTGCTCTAGGGTATTAACCTCCTGCTCTGCAGGGGAGCGCTGCTTATTGACTTAGATGGAACTGTGACCATTATCATATTACTCCTTTTACATGCAATGGTGCATTAACCCCTGCTGAAGTGACGGATGGTTGAACTGTGTGACATATCTTCCTAAATTACTTACACTGGATGAACTGTATATGCTATCCTGACTTGGAAGGTCTACAGAACTTAGTTCGCCTTAACTTAGTGAGGGGTTAGGAGAGAGACGCATGTTGTATTCACCTGCACTCACCGGTTAATACATAGTACCACTATAGCTAGCCAGAATTGTCGGGGGATGATGTCATTGATTCCAAAACCTCCATTAAACAGTATATGGAGAGTGAAGGAAGGAATCACATATTGATCCCCGTCATTCTAACACTAACTCCACAGTTGAGTGTCCAATTACATCAATAGAGATCATTACACGTGGAGAACTTATGGCTGGATCTCGATATGGCAGACACTAGCCGTAAACTTATTGTGGATATTTGCTATAAACCTGCGAATATAGGGGAGGAGGGGGAAGCAAATCTACACTCCCAAATAGAAATAGCTGGGAGGGAGGGCAATGTAGTTGTGATGGGCGACTTCAATTACCCGGACATCAATTGGGCTAATGGTACCTCAGGATCGACAAAGGCGGGCCGATTTCTGAATTTGTTGCGAGACAATTTCTTGGAACAGATGGTGGAGGTTCCAACTAGGAAAAATGCCATCCTAGATTTAATAATTACTAATAATAGGGAGTTAATTGAGGATATTGTAATTGGGCAGACACTGGGTAATAGTGATCACAATGCGATTACTTTCAATATTGAATACAGGAAAGGAAAGGGGGCGGGACGGACAAGAACCCTAAATTTCAAAAGGACCAACTTCGATAAGCTGCGCAACCTAGTGGGGGAAATAAAATGGGAAAACTCATTTCACAAACTCAGACCAAATGTGGGACTGTTTTGAGGAACACATTACATATTGCTATTTCAAAGTGTATACCTTTGGGTAACAAAAACAAAAGATCAAAGACTAAACCTATATGGCTAAATAAAACTGTAAAACTACATGTTAAGGCAAAGAGAATGGCATTTATAAAATATAAGATGGAAGGGACGGCATTGGCGTTCCCTAACTACAAGGAATGTAACAAAAAATGCAAACTAGTAATCCCGGAAGCTAAAATAGAGTGCAAAAAGCATATAACCACAGTTAGTGAAAATAACCCCCAAAAATTCTACCAATATATTAACAGTAAAAAGGTAAGAAAGTAGCAGGCCCAATTAAGGTAGAAAATGGGAAGTTACTCACAAATGACAAGTAGAGGGCCGAGGCGCTGAACACTTTTTTTTCTCCTCAGTATACAGGAGGGAAACAGGTTTGACATACGTGATAAAACACATAGTTCAACCGACAATATACACAGTGGTTGACGGAAAGCGGAATACAACAAAGACTTAAAATGCTCAATGCAAATAAAGCAGTGGGACCAGATAACCTGCACCCCAAGGTACTCAGGGAACTATGCCAGGGAACTATGCCAGGTTATAACAAGACCATTATTCCTAATTTTTAAGGAATCCTTACGCCGGTACTGAGAAGGGATGTCCTTGAACTGGAGAGAGTCCAGCGGAGGGCAACTAAACTAATTAGCGGAATGGAGGAACAGAGCTATGAGACAAGGCTACTGAACTTAAACATGTTCACGCTGGAAGTGAGGAGATTAAGGGGGGATATGATTTTCATGTACAATATGTTCAATGGTGACAGCAACATTAGCAACAAACACTTTACGATTAACTCCATTACAAAAACTAGAGGCCACCACCTAAAATTAGTGGGGGAAAAAATCAAGCACAAGGGGCTTTTGGACGATTTCCTGAGGGGCCGTAATATACAGGGGTACAGGCACTCCTAAGAATGAGATGATACATGGACCTATACATACGCACACATCAGCAATAGGTTGGACTTGATGAACTTATGTCTTTATTCAACCTCAAATACTATGTTACTATGTTACTTCTGGCTCAGGACTTTGCCAAGTTGTTTTTAACAGATTGTTTGTTGTATAAAAAGGGTAGCCCCTCTTTTAATGTGTAAAACTATTAACAATCCTTCACCTGTATCTTACCAAACTTGTTATGCATAGCTTACACAAATAAGAAGGTTAGTAAAGAATCTGGAAGGGTATATCAATAAACGGACAGTTCACCACTTGCTTTTCAGATGACCTGGGTCAACAGCTTGCGCCTAGCCGGGGTCTGATAACGTCTTGTGAACTTCCACAACGCACTTCCAAAAACTTTGAAACATTAAACACCAATGGTTAACAGACAGATTAGATAACAAATAACAGACAAGCAAAGCGCATGCAGCAAAAATTGAAGACTAGCAGCACGATGGATAATTGGACAATTAACTGTCCACCCAAAACAAATTTCCTCTGTGCACAATAGAGCTAGCTCTGTATTTTCAGTGACGCTGCCACAGCATCTGTAAATTGACGCTCCCTTAGCATCTGTGAATTGACGCTCCCATAGCATCTATGATGCTCCCAAATCATCTGTGAATTATCTCCATGTATAAGAAAGTTAATAACACTAGCACCTGTAACTGTGTACAAATGCGGTAAATACACTCTCGAGGCAGCTCCCACTGGTCAGGGCAACCGGCAAACTGGAATAAAAAACAAAAGGAGCGCTTCCATCGTGTAAAACAATTTAATGTAGTGGTATAAAAAAAGCTAAGACCGTACTTGCAAACAAAGTGATCCACAAACAAAGTTGTTAGGGTTCCAATTTTAGAGTTCCCCGGGATTCGATCGTGCTGCCAACTTCAGACAAGTACTTGGGAATAAAGAGTCACACCAAGTTGTGTATTCACTCTATATTCAAAGGTTTATTGTAAAACAAGGAATATATATACAAGTCTTAGAAATGGATGGCGGAGCATAAACCAATAAGAACCATGCACAAGTATATAAATTAATAAATGCTACTATGGGTCACATAGGTGGCTACTGCTAATGAGATAAGAAGACACAGTTTTAATAATACAAGAATGCAGCTGTAAACAAGTGAAAGCGGTTCAAGGCCAGTTTATTCAGACCGTTCTAAAAAGCACACTTTTACTTGTTCAAAATATAACTATAATCAAACTATGAATAAGAGAATACGATTATTTAGATCAAGACATTGCCCAGCAAAGCATTGCTTTACATTTTTGCCCAAACACTTACAATTATGTTTCCGAACAGCTGTTTCCAAGTCTCTCAGCTTCCCTGAACTTTATTTCCAGTACAAGATCACAAAGGACAGAGCAGACTCCAGCAACTGTTCCATCTGCTAGCTTGGAGAAGGGAGGAGAGGGGGCCACAGCTTAATTTGCTGTGTCTGTGTTTGTGGAGACTTGTTAAAGATGTCACCAGCACACCATATTGAAGTGAAGAACACGTCTGTTTATTGACGCTTCATGTCAAAACAAATGGCAACGTTTCGGGGCCACACAGGGTCCCCTTCATCAGGCTTGAAATGACAATACAGCTAAAGAAAAACCGATCTTATATAGCTAAACCAACAGTGCAAATGAACAGAAACCACTCCCACCAACCCCCTGACATCACAGTGACATCATGTTCCCACCAGCTTTGTAATTTACCATGAGGACAGTGTGTATATCATTTCCATAACATGAATAAAGGCACATCATAAACTCATCAAACACAACATATTGAAGATGTTCCAGAAAACAATAACAATTGACCAAAATAAAGCCATATTCTTCTGATAAATGAATGTCATGGTTACATCCAAACTAACCTGCAGATGTGTGGTGAGCACTCATAT
Source organism: Nanorana parkeri (assembly GCF_000935625.1). Classification (NCBI taxonomy): domain Eukaryota; kingdom Metazoa; phylum Chordata; class Amphibia; order Anura; family Dicroglossidae; genus Nanorana; species Nanorana parkeri. The sequence continues at coordinate 128,402 of NW_017308507.1, forward strand.
GTTTCGTCATGTGCTTAGCAAGACCTGATTGGTTGTAGGGAGCTATCACCACACCCCCTCCCCTGCCCATGTGCGGGAGGGACTGTAACATTCAAATGTGTGCAACTCTATAGACAAACCATCTAAAATACCTACAGATGTGTGATGAGCACTTCACATGTTTTGTCATGTGCTCAGCAAAACCTGATTGGTTGTAGGAAACTGTTGCCACATCCACACCTGCCCATGTGTGGGAGGGACTGCAATATTCCAATGCAACTGTAGACAAACCACCTAAAATGATTAGTCTTTCTACGCATGTGCATGCACAATCATATCCGCTGCATTTTAGAGATATGGTGTCTGCTGGCGCATGCACACTCGTAACTAAAATGTTTTAACATATGTAGTGTCCAATAGGGCAAGCATGTGAAGATGCAGTGTAACTGGGTAACCATTGGCGCCCACTGCTGTGTTAGCGACCTTCCAATGGTAGGCAATCGATAATCCCATAAATAAAAATGGCCTTGAAAAATGACAACACTAAGCCAACAAAAAACAGACATGAAGAATGAGATGCAATATAGTTTCTGGAGACACACACAGCTTACTAACACACACAAGGCTGACTGCATAGCACTCTGCTTGAGAAAGGAGTCACTCTAAAACACGGTCAGAAGTGCTCAGGTGACCAGATGATTCTGCAGGAAACTAAAACTTTTAAATGTCAAGGAGCAGCATTCATTGTAAGTGATTTAACCCTTTCGCTGCCAAGGACGTACGGCATACGGAGCTACAAAAGTGCTTCCAGCTGGCCAGCTCACTATGCTGTACGTCCTTGGCATTTACAGTTCTACTATAAGCTGATGGTTGCTTTAGTGACCAGTTTGAAATAGCTTAAAATCCTTTTGATTTAACATCACTTTAACGCCGAAAAAAACCTAACCCAAGTAAAATCTATTTAAACTGCAAGAAACATTTTTTTTAAATTTATTTTAGCTTATGCTATATGAATAGGGACATGTAACAAATATAAAAATAGATGTTATCTCAATTTGGCTGCAAAAGTACAAATACACTTTAAACTTTATGTACTTTGCAACTTGGCCACCTGGGTGAGCCCTCGTCTTTTTTTCTGCTTGGGCTGTACAAGGGGTGCTATTATAGTTTTAGTTATCCTGCGCTCTACTTCTCAGCTGTTCTAAATCTGCAGGTATTGAACCCTTTAAAAGTATGCAAAATCTCTTTGCAGATTATCACTTAGCTACTTTACTGACACACATCAGAAATTGGTTCACAGCACCCAGCGACAAACATTGGCTTAATATAGAACGGGAAATGGTCCCTGGTAGAGACCTACTCGCATACCTACTGTCCAGTCTCTGGGAATCAGCTATCACCACCCATCAGAGCGTCGGTGGGGGCCTGGGGAACACTAATAGGGTCAACATTAGGGCTGCAGCAAACGATTATTTTCATAATCGATTAGTTGGCCGATTATTAAGTTCGGTTAATCGGATAAAAAAAAAAAGGCTCCAGTGATGGACTACTAGTTTCTATTGCGATTGTAGCCGTTAGACTTCCTCTTAAAGTAGTTTCCTTCTATGCATCAAGCCCTCCCCAGGCCAGGGGCATCTCGTTCTTCTACCTACTCTTCCACAACAAACTAAACTTCGAGAAAAGCTCTCCCCTCCTGGCTTTGGAACGGGACATGGCTGGCTCTATCCCTGAAGCCCAGTGGCTGACCTCCTTCAGGAAAACCTGGAGGGCCTCTAGATGTGTGAACATGTGGGAACTAGCTCAAAAGACAGTGTTGCGATGGTATCTGACTCCTTCCGACTAGCCAAGATGTCCCCATCTTCCTCTGCGCTGTGCTGGAGGGGATGTGGACAGATGGGCACACTGCTCCACACCTATTGGTTGGTCCTGCAGGTCCCTCACAAGCTTCTGAAAGCAGATCTTCCAGATAATGTCGGCCGTGACTGGCCTCTCTATAGCTCCCACGCCCAACTTAGCTCTTCTTCATGTTGGTATAGACCAATACCCCAATAACCTCAGGGCTATCATAATTCACACCCTCCTAGCAGCCAAACTCACAATAGCGAGACATTGGAAGGGTACACAGGCAGTTAACCCATCAGAAACAATACAGATACTACAACTACACTGCGCATACGAACGAGCGGTTGCGAGCCGCAGTGACTCCATAGCGAGCTTCCAAAGGAAATGGCAATCTGTGGTCTCAGAAAAACACACCTACCCCATGAATCCTAAAGAGAGCGATACATGGAATTTTCAGATAATATCTGGGTAGAACCTCTCAGGACCTCACAATAGAACATATCACATACTCTAATGTTACAGTGCATACACCATTACCCGTTCATTGGTTTGGTGATTTGGTCCTGTTAGGACCTTCTATGTTGTTTACTTTCTTTTCCTTTTTTTTTTTTCTTTTATCCTGTCTTGTATAATTGAAAATTGCCTCAATAAAAATCTATTGAAATTAAAAGTATGCAAAATCTCAAGAAACCCTATTCTAAAATGTAAAAAATTGATGTGTGGTTCCTCCCAAAACTCTACACCAGACCCTTATCCTAAATAGGGGTCTGGTATGGAACTGCCACACAGTTTCCTCTTCACAACAGAGTCCTCACCTTCACATCAGGAGTCCTCCTTCATATCAGAATCCTACCTTATATTTTCTACCATAGTGCGGCTGCAGGGGCATGGCAGAGAGCAGGTCTAAACGGAGGTGCACATATGTCCTTTTGTAAATCTTGGGGGAGGTTCGGGATGTAGCCACCATGGACTAACATGTATTTCCATGCATTTCCATGGTGCTGGTGGCCGGCTTGCTGTGGGTACTGTGCTAAAATATGAAGGTACCCCTGACAAAGCCAGAAGGTACCCCAGGGTGCTGCACAGTGTGGTTGAGAAAGGCTCATCTAAGAAGTACATTTGTTTCACACTTGATATCTCTTCCATGCGTACACCCAAGTTTTAGTGTAGAATTAATCTGTCAGCAAAGGCAGGGCCGGATTTACTCCACCTGCCGCCCCAGCATTGGCGTGCAAAGCCTATTCTTTTGCCTTCAATACTGCAGCAACGATCTTTGGTATGTTGTGCTATTCAGACGTTGTTCCAAACAAATTAAAGGGCCCAAATCATGCCAGGAAAACATGCCCCAAACCATAACACTGCCACCAACACTGCTTTCATGCTGTTTCCGCCAAATTCTCACTCTGCCATCTGTATGATGCAACTGGAAACGTGATTCATCAGACCACATGACTTTTTTCCAAATGCTCGACTGTCCAATCCTTGTGTTCCTGTGCGAATTGGAGACGTTTTATCTTGTTAACTGCAGACAGCAAAGGTGTTCGAACAGGCCTTCGGCTTCCATATGCCATACGATTCAGTGTACGGTGAACAGTGCGTTCAGAGATCATTTCAGAGGATCCCTGATTAAGATCTGCAGTAATTTGATGCACTGTTGCCCTTCTGTTGTCTTGTACCAGTCTTGCCACTCTCTGTTCTGCCCTAAAATTGACTAGTCGCTGACGGCCACAATTCGCACGTTCAGACCCAGATTTTCGGCTGACAGTCCTGTCTTTAAACACTTTAACAACAGCTGCTCTTGAACATTTAACGAATTCTGCTGTTTTGCTGATACTCACTTAATGGCTTGAGTGCCAACAATCATCCCACGTTCAAAGGCTCTTAAATCGCGTTGTTTACCCATATCTTCAGAAAAAAATCACTTCTACTGTCGTGGTAAACAACCTGCCTACCTATTTAAAATGGTCTGGCCCTCTAGCAACTTCAGCGCGAAGTTATAGCTAATTTGCCTACAAACGAAAGGTGGTCATAATAATCTGGCCACTCAGTGTATATATACAGGTGAAACTCGAATAATTAGAATATCGTGCAAAAGTAATTGCAGTAAGTGCTTGGGGTTTTCATGAGCTGTAAGCCATAATCATCACAATTATGACAAATCACGGCTTGAATTATCTTGCTTTGCATGTAATGAGTCTATCTCATATATTAGTTTCACCTTTTAAGTTGCATTAGTGAAATAAATGAACTTTGCACGATATTCTAATTATTTGAGTTTCACCTGTATATTACATATACAGACCTGAGACATCCTGGATTCCCATCTCCAACTGTCCCTTACCTCTTCCAGCAGGGGTGCAGTAATGAAGCAGGGAGCCTGGCAGGTGGTATTGTGACCACCCGTCTGCCTACCTGATTGGATGGGAAACCACAGCCATGCTCCCTCTCAGCTTCCCAGTCGCCGAGGACTGCGCCTGTTATGTGAGGATTGTAAGTGGCGAGTTCTGCTGCACTCTGTATCACTGAGGCAGTCACAGATGGATTTTTGTGATCTCTCCACAAGCTTAGTGACTAAAAACACAGTACCCGTTGTTGCGGTTTCGGTTTTGCACTCGGGGTGATTAGGGTGTGTCCAAGCACACCCGGCATACCCTGTGCGCACGCCTATAATATATAATATTAATTAGGGATGCACCGATACCGGAATTTTGGTACCGAGTACTGATAAAAAAATTTCGGTACTCGCCGATGCCAATTACCGAGTAACGGAAGTCCCATTCAGGAAGCCAGGTGGCGTGTAATGACTCGCCACCTGGCTTCCTGATTAGCCGGGAAGCGTGTAAAGAGTCACCACCCGGCTTCCCGATTAACAAAAAAGTCCCCTCTTACCTTAGTATGTGCAGCCTGTCATCCCCCGGGCCTCTCCAGCGAGAACGCGGCCTTTGTCCGGTACCCAGCCAGAGCCGTCTAGCCGGCCAATCAGGAAGCCGGGCGCCGTGTAATGACGCCCTGCTTTCTGATTGGCCGGGAGGCCGGCTCCATGCTCTCTTGTCATGAGATGACGAGGGAGCATGAAGCCAGCTTCCTGATTGGACGGCTCGGGCTGGGTACCGGACGAAGGCCGCATTCTCGCTGGAGAGGGGGATGACAGGCTACACATACTAAGGTAAGGTAACCTTACCTCACGAGGCCAGCTTCCGGTCAATTGCGAAACCGGGCAGCGTGTAATGGCGCGCTGCCCGGCTTCCTGATACTGGAAGTACTCGTACTAGGTATCGGAGCATTTGGGCGAGTACGAGTACTTGCCCAAATACTCTGAATCGGCACCTATATCGATAATGGTATCGGTATCGGTGCATCCCTAATATTAATTAATTAATATTATATAATTACTGGAATTGACATGCCCTATGCTAATGTAGGCTGGCCATGTTTAAACTGTACTCTATACTAGTGTAGGCTGAGTAACCAATCACGGACAGATTGTACTTTATACTAGTTATGGCTGAATAATAGACTGCGGTCAGATTAGAGTTTATGTTAATACAGGCTGAATACCAGATCACAGTCAGATTGTACTCTATGCTAATACAGGCTGAGTAACAGTTTATGTTTCTGCTGTGCTTGGGGATTTTAATTTTAAGTTCTCTCCTGAATAATTTTCTACAGTTGTGGATTCATGTGTGCAGTTGTTCCCATGCAGCTCTACCTTCCTTACCGGAGATGTTAACAGTGATTCACCCTGTCGCTTCTGAGCAACCAGTGTATTCCCTTCCACCATTTCTGTGTGGCCACTATGTATTTATAGTGGACATAGTGCTGGCTGGAAACATGTTACAGGCCTCCTTATTGCCTTTGGTATTGTAATACAGCTAAGCAGTTGGTATCAGCAATTGGTTCGGGGGGAGCCCAGATGCAGGGGACTTGCCAATACAAACGGTACCTCCACACGAGTAAACCTGGATAATACACCGTCTTTCCTGTGGTGGTGACGAGCACAAGAGCGGTCAAAAACATTGTAGCCAAAATCGATATCCAAAGACGTAATCCGTGAGAGTAGCAGGGGTCAGGGGCAGGCAGCAAGATTCGTGGTCAGGAAGAAAGCTAGGTTCGGTACACAGGAAATACAAGTCAACTAAACGCTAGGCAATACTGGGACAAGCTCTGTAATAACCAAGCACAGAATGATGTGTGAGGTTAGTATTTGTACCTGCTGATGTCAGGGTGCGGTAATCTCCGGAGGCAGGGTTCTTCCTTAATTCATGCGCTGTACGTTTAAGGGGAGACGCACAGGGGAGACTACACGGCGGCTCCACACGGCTGTGGGTGGCTCATTGGAGAACGTGAGGAAATATAAAGACAGCCTATTAAAAGATCTTGTTACAGAATTGCCTTCCTTCGTTAGGATACAAATGATGTCCTATGTAAGCTGTCTGACAAACGAGTGGAGAAGGGGATACTGTTGGCAAGTGTTGACGTTGAGTCACTCTTTACCCCTATACCCCATGAGTGGGGTCTTGAAGCGGCAACATTCTTTTTGGAAAAACACTATCCATAAATTAATTGTGGAGCTGTTTAACTCATGTAGCAGGGTACTTGGTCTTTACCTGATATGAACCACAGCTGCGGATAGGCACTACTTCCTGTGCGTCTCTTAGCTTCAAGGAGCTATATGCAGTCAGCTAATTAGGAGGATCTCAGAAGTACACAATGTAAACACATGTGGGTATGTAATGAGATTAAGTCCTGGGTAAATATAAACAATCTGTATTACTTCATACAGGGTTGTGGAATTATCAGGCAACAGTCCGTTTAGTTTATAGCAAGTGGTATTGTATCATACCCCTTACATGAGAGAATTAGCACCCAGACTCAGCGAGTAACAGTCTGTATTGCTTCATACTGGAGATTAAGTTCTTGGTTTATAGCACACAATATAACCCTGGGAACAGGGCAACTAGTAACCCCTTGCCAGAGATGTAACAGAATATAGTGGATTAATAGCAATAAGCAACTTAATAGCTGAAGGAGTACTTGTGGTTAGCTGCTCTGGAGAGGGTGGAAGTGTTCCATAGATGAGAGTGGAGGAATCAGCTGAACTGGGTCCAGGAGGATGAGGATTGCTGAGTTGTGTTGCAATCTGAGAAACAGAGTAATGGTAGTTCCCTGTGCTGGCAGGTTCAGTGAGCTTAGGATCAAACGCTGATCATGCAATCCTGGTGGCTGAGGGGTTACTTTGCACTTGCAGTTCGGGAATGAGAAGGCGTGCTCAGATGAACTGCAGACTGGATGGAACAGGTGAAGAGAGGTAGGCTGTGTGCAGGGAAATGCTCAGCATCCATTACATTGCCTAGACACTGAGCATTTCAAAAGCTGCGGCTTTATTCAGACAGCTGGTTTGAGGGAGGAGGAGCAGCGTGATGCCGCAGGATTAGGCGGGGTAGGAGGCTGATCCCGGAGCGTGGCCAGGTAAGTCTGTTATGAGCTGTTTATGCCTTGAATAACAACTTCTTTGAATTCTCAGGGGGATTTTATAAACAAGTAAGAGGAACTTCCATGGGTGCACCATGGGCCCCGGCGTATGCCTGTCTCCACCTGGGGTATTGAGAAGAACAGGAAGTATATAACTGTCCTATGTACCTGTGCCACATTAGGTTGTGGCTCAGGTAAATACAGTAGGTGATATCCTGATTATTTGGAAGGGCACCAGGGACCAGTTCTGCAATTTCATTCATACATTGAACCAAAATCACAAGAACACCAAACTTACATATGTACCGAGTGCTATACGGATACCGTTTTTGGACCTTTATATACAGATAAGGAATGGTACTTTAGTGACCAAAACTTTTAGAAAAGAAACGGCAGCTAACACTCTCCTCTGTGCCATATGCCACCATCCAAAGTCTCTGATAAGAGGTATACCTACGGGACAGTTTCAGCCTACTAAACGCAACTGTACCCTTAAGGAAGACTATAAAACTCAGAGATTTAGGAACAGAGGCTACTCTCATAAGACCCTTAAAAATAGTCAACAAAAAATTAACAGTAGAGCTAGAGAAGAAATGCTGTTTAGGAAAGAGAAGAATATGGTACAAGTAGATGGTCTAGTTAGAATGATTACCTAGTTTGGTTCAAAGTGGAAAGGATTAAGAACAATAATGAAACGACATTGGCACGTGTTGCAGTTCAGCCCTACCCTAGCAGACATAGTGCGTTCCTACCCCCAGATGGTGGCACGTAGCACTCGTAATCTTAAACCCTTCATGACTAAGGCCTTTTTTTCATTTTTTGCACCCATGTTATATTCTACATTTTAGGCCTGAAAATTAATTAAAACCCCCAAACCTTATATATTTTCTGAAAGCCGAGACCCTATACAATAAAATGGTAGCAGTTGCAAATTTTTATGTTGCACAATATTAGCACAACTCCTTATCAAACACCAACATTTATTGATAAATATACTTAAATGCCCCAAAACACAGTAAAATACCAATTTTTAAAAATAAAATATAAAAAGATGAGGGTACAACGAGTAAATAGATACCCAACATGCCCAGGTAAAAAATTGTGTGCGTCCGTGAAATCAGCGACAAAATTCAGTACCCAAAAAAGTCCAGACGATGCTTTAAAAGCCCCTACAGGTCATCAGTTTAGAGATATCCCAAAAAAATGGCCCTAGAATTATTGCTCTCACTCCGGCATGCGCGACGATACCCAACATGTGTAGCGCGTTCGTCGTTTTCATATGTATGCGCACCCGGCGCGTGTTTACGTGAAGACGCGCGGGGGTGGGGGACTTTAAAACATTTTTTACATTATTTTTTGATTTTTTTTAATGTTAATTATAAAAACTGTTATTTTTTTAGATTGCTATCACATAGGGGGGCTTACAAGCCCCCCATGTGATAGCAGATGGTGTTGACAGGTACTCTTTAAGGTGACACTGGGGGTCCAAAAAACTCCCAGTGTCACCTTTACACTCCAAATAAGCTATTGAAGTGCAGATCGTGGGGGTGTCGGGCGCGGGGACGACGACTACTTCACCGGGCTGTAGAAGCGATCTGGCGGCAGCTGAGTCACCAGAATCGCTTCTACTGTAAAGCTGTAACGTCTCTGCAGCGCAAGCCTTGGATCACAACTGCGGAGAGGGTACTTGCGGTTTGATCAGTTGATGGTCTCAATTACTCACTTAGTATCGTAGAGAAATATAGAAGACCTTTCACATCATATAAACCGTACTGAAAGGTTGTGTATGTCAACTGAAGGAAATAGGTGGGAGAGGGTTAACTTCTGCAGGGTTAGACTGTGGTGAGACCCGGTACTGCACAGGGAATCCCAGTAGACGTATACTAAGAGAGACAAGTGACTTCCTTATAATGACAGTCAGCTGGACTTGACTACAAGCAAGTTATACTGTTATTCCCCTGGTCACACAATACAGATTTAACAGTCCCGGCTTAAGTACGGATAGTACGGATACTTGCGGTTGGAAGAACACTCCTGGTATCTCCTATGGCTGATGGTGGTGAGCATCAGTAGTCCTCTCTCTAGCCGTCCTGGTCGGCAAACTCAGACTTCCCCCTTGATGTGCCTTGGAGCTACCCCCTAAGTGGGGTTTGCGAGGTGCTGGTCCCTGGTTGCTGCGGTCTGCGGTTGCAGAGTGTGAATCTTCGGCGTTCACTGTTGCAAACAGTCGGACGCTGAAGATTCGTTTGGCCCCGTCTTAAGGAGCCTCGTGCGCCTGCGCTAATAGGAGGAGGAGCCGAGGGTCTACGTGCGCGTGCGCCGCGAGGAGACGCTACAGCCCGTTGTGCGCATGCGCGGTCCCGAGTCGTGATCCCGGGACGTAACGAGGTAGGCTTCTTACAAAAGCAGACAGTCGGCTTAACAAGTTTAAACAGAGTCCTGGTGGCAAAAGCCGCCGGGAGTCTGTTTAAACAGCCCCGATGCCAGCGATGTACACTGTACATCGTTGGTCATGAAGGGGTTAAAGACCATCTAGTTAAATCACAATATATTCCAAGTACACAGAAAACGTGACTGTCTGATCATGGGAGGATAACTGGAATGTTCCCTTGTGGAAAGTGCCAGGTATGTTCCTATGTAGACAAGTCAAAAATGTTTCAAAGTTCAGTTGGTCAGCAAACATTTAAAATTACTCAATTTATAAATTGCTCTACAGAAAAAGTGATTTACCAACTAATGTGCCCCTGTAAAAAGACATATGTAGGAAAATTTAAAAGACAGTAGCGGGTACGGATAGGAGAACATATAAGAAATATTAAAAACAAAGAAAAAGATAGTCCTATAGCACAACACTTTTTATAGATAAATATTTACAAAATACATTTATATTGAAAAAAAGCTTTAAAAAAAGCAGTGTACTTTGAGAGCTTATCTAGGGGGAAGAAAGTGTTGAGGGTCTATATAGCCAAATCATTTTGCCTTCAACCATCCTAGAAGAGCTGGAACAGGCAGTGCTTACAGTACACAGCGTAACACTGTATTCATTGTGCTGGCTGCTCCACATCAATGCATGTACTTGCTGATGCTTAACCACTTCAGCTCTCTAGATCTGAGCGGGCGTCTTTAGACGTCCGCTCAGACAGGCCCCCTTGCGTGTCAAGCGGGAAACGGACGAAATGTAAAAGCAGGCAGCCATGCCTGTTACCATACAAGCGATCCGCCGGCTGTAGAGCCGGCGGATCGCGTGTATGGGGTACCGATTGGCTATCACATAGGGGGTTTTTATTAGCCCCATACGTGATAGCAATAAAGTTTAGTAAAAGGGAAAAAAAATTTAAGCCCCCCCCCAACAAAAATTAAAAGTTACACAAAAAAAAAAAGAGAAAAAAAATAATAATAATTTTTAAGTCCCCACCCATACATACACGCATGCAAACATGAGTCGGGGGCGCATACGTGCAAAAAAGGCGATTGCGCCCATTACGCCGCACATGTTACATATCGCCGCGGACGTGGCAGTGAGAGCAATAGGTCTAGGGCCATCAATCACTGATAACACTAAACTGATGAGCGGTAAAAGCTTTTAAAGTGTCGCCTATGGCCAATTTTGGTTATGGTAGTTTTCTGCGATTTCGCGCGTGCGTGCAATTTTTTTACATGTTTGGTGTCTATTTACCTGACGTGACCCCGACTTTTATATTTTACCAAAAAACTGGGTAATAATAAATGTTTCCTAACAATGTAAAAAAACAACTTAATTTTTTCAAAATTTTCTGTAATTTTTCCTAATTATAGTAAAAAATAAAAACCCCAGTGGTGTTTAAATACCACCAAAAGAAAGCTCTATCTGTCCCCAAAAAATGGTATAAAATTAATTTCAGTACAGCATTGCATGACGGAATAAACTTCAGTGAAAGTGCCACAGCGCTGAATACTGAAAAATGGCCTGGCCAGGAAGGGGGTCTAAACACCTGGTCTTGAAGTGGTTAAAGGAGAATTATGGGGAGCGTGAATTACCCTGAAACTTTCACACATCGGCTCTTTTGATCGGGAACTAAGCGATAACATACCGCCGATTCCTCAGTTCCCGATCATCTCCCTGAAGAGAGTGGCGACTGTCAGTCATCACTTCCTACAGTGATTCCCTCCTCCCCTCTCTATTACTCCAGCACTGACTGGAGGAACTCATGAGGGAGTGGGCAGGCACAGCTGGCTTTGCCTCTAGAAAGGCAGAGCCAGCTGTCAATCAGGCAGCAGGGTGGATCTCTACAATATTGTCGGGATCCGTTCTGGCTGCAGCGCGGCTCTGTACTGTCAGCTTATAGAGGGGAACAGCCCGCTATATGCTGAGTTTCGGGTCACAGGAGGACATTACTGTCTAAGGAGAACTATGGCAAAAAAAGTTGGGGCCATAGTTCTCTTTTTTAAAGTGTAATTCCAAGCTTTCAGCTAAATACATAAAATAGTTATAGTTTTGTTTAGCCAGCTTTGTGATTTGCACATCCTTGCCATCCTGCGTATCCAGGAAGATCATTCCACCATTTCCTGGTTCAGTTTTATGGCTTCCTACCTTACTAGACATACAGCATTGTAACTGTAATGCTTCCTATTAAATAAACTCATCGAAGGACCACTGAAGTGAAAGATATTGTATTCTGGGGCTAATACCTATCATAGTAATATTTTGCATAAGTAATCCTTTCTTTTTTTTTTGTTTCACATGCCTTTTGTTTAAAATTTTCTCCACAGTTACATGCAGACCAAACTGTACAGGTACAGGGCAGTAACAGTGGTTAGGACAAGCTATATAACCCAGCCTAGAGTGCTTACAATGAGCAGATTTTATTCTCATAGGAAAAAAAAATTGCTGCATCTGTTTAAAAAGTATTAACCGGAGTTGGGCTTTACTTTGTTGCTTACTTAAAGTGCATTTAAAAGTCCATTTAAAACTACATTTGTCCACAAGGTGACACAATCTCATTGCAGAACTAAGTGTTGTCACCCTGTTAAAGGTAGTCGAAAAATAATGCATCTACTAGCAGGATCAACAGAAATAAAATAAAACTATGTTACAGGAGGGAAACAGAAAAACAAAAGATGGTGTGGTAATGCTTATGACAGGCTAAATCATATATGTCATGTTTTATCTTGCTCATAATTTGACTTGAATAATTACGGCATAGTAATTGGACTGTGTGGATCCCTCAGATTTGCCTTGCCTCTTTCTAGTATGAATCCAAATAAGATTCAGTCATACTGTTTTTTTTAAGGATTAGGGTTGTACTTATAAACCATTTACACAGCAAACAGTTCTGCAATTGAGATTCACAGCACATTATGACCACTAGATGGAGCAGAGGAGCATCAAAAATTCCATCTAGTAGCCATAATGTGCTGTGAATTTAGTTTACAGAGCTGTTCACTGTGTGAATGGCTTATGAATACACCGCTAAGTGTAAAGACATAAAACGTGTTGCATTCACAGCTTTGCCCTTTATGAGCGCTTCTTTAGAAGGGAAGACCCAGCATGGGATAGATCAGGGGTCCTCAAACTACGGCCCGCAGGCCACATCCGGCCCGCCAGGGTCTTTGGCCCGTTCGCGTGTCAAGGCCGGGGAGCTGCAGGCCCCTACATTTACTACCTGCCAGCCGGCTGTTGTAAAAAGTCAATTTAAAAACAGGCAGTGATGCCTGTTAACATACAAGCGATGTATTTTCATTTTGGAACGTGCATGGGGTACCGATAGAAGCTGTAAAACCTGAGCTGTACGTTTTTTGAAGAATATTGTAATGACCCTACTACCTAGATGTGGTTTTGTACTATGACCTGAGATACTTGTGGAAGAGGGTTTTTTAACCATGCAACGGCTGTTATTACATCCACCCTATCTCCGCTGCATCTGGGATTTTTTGCCGATCTGAGTCACACGGCAGGCAGAGGTTGCCCCTAGGGGGCGCGCGGGAAGTGGTTTGCTGCTCCGTATCCCTCCCCCCCTGCCTGTTAGACTAGAGACCGGGGAGAGGGGCGAGTCACCCCGCCTGCTGGTTCCACACATCCACCGGACGGCGCTCCAGTAGTCCTGTTGCACCGGGATGGTTGCTGCTCCTCCTCCCCACTCTCTACTCAGGGTGGTTAGTTCATGGCTGGTTACAAGTTTGTATGTATTTTTTCATATCCAATTGTTTGTGCAATGTTCTAATGTTGGGACATTTGATTTCCCACGGAGCTCCGCTCCGCACTTGCTCAGACCCGTTTTCCCCAGATAGTCTTTCCCAGTGGTGCTTTAGGTACCGCAGGGATCTTGAACCTCGGTTCACATTTAGAATCGTCCTTAGTGTTCGTTGTCAAAGAATCTGGATACAAGATTCTGACGAGGTGGTACAGGACCCCTCGTAGACTACCTCATATGTACCCCGTTACATCAGATGTTTGCTGGCGCTGCGGTGCACCGGATGCGGATATGTTGCATATCTTTTGGTCCTGCACGAAACTGATGCACTTCTGGAACCAAGTGCGTCTTATATCTCAAAAATTCACTGGCCATCCGATTCCAGATGACCCAGCCTTCTTCCTGCTGCATCATAATCAGTATGCACTCAAGGGATATAAACGGTCATTGATGATTCATCTGATCAACGCAGCACGAGCATGTATACCTCTGCTGTGGAAGCGGGAGGCTCCGCCCTCGGTAAGGCTCTGGTTCACCAAAATTAATGACCTTCGATATATGGAAGATCTCACCAGCCACATCAAAGATACTTCCTCTAAATTCAATGCTACTTGGCACTACTGGCTCGACTATACCTCTACGGATGAATTTCGGGCGTATATGTCACCTTGAGAGACGACAACTTCCTGATGTCCCCCCCCTTCCCTCTGGCTACCCCCCCGCATCTGACTCCCTCTCTGCCATACCTTACCTTCTCTCTGTCCCCCTCTTAACCCCCCCTCCTCTTCTTCAGCATTCATGTATATCTCCCTCCCTCAGGTAATAAATACGCCCCTCTGAAACGATGGTTACATATGGTATGCTGAGTTGACGATATGCTACCTTAGTCATTTGCAGACCGTCTAAAAGTCAACAGTTTATGCCGTTCCCAAGGTGATAAGAGGACCTCACTATAGCATCTTGGGAATGTTAGTTCACAGCTTAATGGTCTTACACCGTTTTCCTAATGTTATCCTGAGATGTCATTGATACCGCTGAATGTTTGTGTTTTTTCATGTTCCCCCCACACTTGTCTGTAATTGACATATTTGTTTTCCTTCCCCCTCTACTGTGTGTAAATGACTTAACAAGTTATGTTACGAAAATAAAAGAATTTATAAAAAAAAAAACATACAAGCGATGTATGGGCGGTCGGCCCATGTCCCCCCCTCCCGTTGTCCAGCCCAGGACCAGCATAGTGCCTCTGTCACAGGGGATCAGAGGGAGGTCGGTACAAGACCTCCCTCCGGTCCCCTCTTCGTTGTAAGAATGCGGAAGTGATGTATATTACATCACTTCCGCATTCTTGTGTCACTCTCCAGCTTCAGACGCTGGAGAGAAGCTGATGAATCAAATCACCACAATGGTGAACTAAATAAATTTACAAGTTAAAGGTATATATGTACTCAATCTATCAGCAAGGAGAGGGGGCTTTCATAAGATTCTACAAGAAAAAGAGAAGATGTGGATCTACAAATTAAATACACTTTGCCCTCAAGGGCTGAATACAGAATTTGAGCTCCAGGCGTTTCTGTAATATATTTTTGAAATACATGAATATTCCGAGCAGATATGCCAAGTTGCTATATCTAATCTATTGTAGATGGTGAGCTTTTCCGATTTTGAACATCTAAAGCAATGCTGTGATCACCCATAATTTAACATGGTGGCGGCACACTTCAAATTTTAGGTCTAGAGCAAGGAAAAGGTTAATTCCTATAACGAATTGTAAAGGCTTTTTAAGAAAGCTGATATTGCTCTCACCGTATGTTCTGACGAAGCACTGTTGTGGAAGGGGCGAAACGCGCCAATGCAGAAGCACACACCTGTCCTCCTATGGCTCCACTTTGCAAGCCATGACTGTTTGGTAGAATCCTTGGCGGATATTTTGCGAAAATCTAACTGAACATGAGTCTTGCTGGACAAGTGTAAAAGTGCTTGGAACGTTCCTGTAACACCATGGTGCTATACAGCTGATTGCATCCAATCATCACCGTGAGTAGAATTAATCTAATGCCGGCCGATGGGTAAGAGCACTTTCTAAGAACTGTTCAGATAGCATAATATGACAGAGTCTCCGTCCGCCCAGGGGGGTACGGACAAGGTTAGACACCTGGGATTAACCATGTAATCACCACTACAAATCCAGCCAGGCTGTCTACAGCCCTGGCTATCATTAAATGCATAGTAGTCACATCACAAAAGGTGATGGGCGCTACAGAGCCATTTAGGAGGAGTTAAGGAGTGCTGTATGAATTTGTGTTGGCATGAAGACAACGTTGTCATATTTTTAATGAGGGATTTTTGGTGAAGGGTCTATTTATTGTAACATTTTTGCATATGACAATAAAAGCATAGATTCTGAACATATTAAGACTTTGGTCTTCCAAGTGACTTCTTTGTTGGTCATGTTTTTTCACATGACCATATTTTTTTTTTTTGCAGCAGTTCTCTTCTGGAGCAATATCAAATAGTAGAAAAGACACTCACACTCCAATGAGAATTTCAGTCAATGTTCTCTATGCTCTCTATTGACAAACAAATTGTCACATCGTATAGCAACGTTTCGGAACTGTATAGGTCCCTTCGTCAGGCAAACAAAGTGCAACAATCAAAACAACAGTGCAGGTATATATACAGCAGTAAAACACCAAAAACCAATCAAAATCCATTGGAACCTCCCCTTCTGATATCATAGTGATATCATTTTCCCACCATTATGCACTGAAAATGAATAGAGTACATAAAAAATCTTCCTTGGTGTGGGTAAAAATAACTTAAACCTCTATGTGTCTGTCTCTTTAAGTGTATGTATTCCAGAATCCTGCTGCACTTCTTACCGGGTATCCCTGTCAGCGTGGGTGCTCAAAGTGCCGTCAATACTGAAATACCAGCACACCATATTGAATTGAAGAACACGTCTGTTTATTGAAGCTCCATGTCAAAACAAATAATGTTTTGGGGCCATACAGGGTCCTCTTCATCAGGCTTGAAATGACAATACAGCTAAAGAAAAACCTTTCTTATATAGCTTAACCAACAGTGTAAATAAATAGAAAACCACTCCCACCAACCCCCTGACATCACTGTGACATCATGCTCCCGCCAAAAACAATTACAAAACTTTGTAATTTTACATGAGGACAGTGTGTATATCATTGCCATAACCTTAAAAAAAGCATATCATAAACACATCAAACATGACCCGGTGAAGAGATTTTGTAATAAAATAAAGCCATACGGTTCTGATAAATAGGTGCCAAAACAGATTAACAGCCGTTGGAAACCAGCACAGCAGATGGTTGCCATAGCTACATGTAAACTAACCTGTAGGTGTGTGGTTAGCACTTCACATGTTTTGTCATGTGCTTAGCAAGACCTGATTGGTTGTAGGGAGCTATCGCTACGTCCCATCCTCCGCCCATATGTGGGAGGGACTGCAAAACATATGTGCAACTCTATAGAGAAACCACCTAGAACGATCAGTCTGTCTGCGCATGCGTAATCGCAACCAAGGCATTTTATACATATGGTGTCTGCTGGCACATGCACATTAGTAACCGGAATGTTTTTGACATATGCAGTGTCTGATAGCGCAAGCATGTGAAGATGCAGTGTAACTAGGTAACTATTGATGCCGGCTGTTGTGTTAGTAACATTCCAACGGTAGGCAATTGAAACACCATACTTAAAAATGGCCTTAAAAAATTACAACCAATAAATACCAGAAATGAAAAATGAGAATCATTAAAGTCTCTGCTACTGAACCCAATCTCATGGCAGTCTGTTCAATAAATATTCTTTGGTAAAGACTTATAATGCAAAACCTGGGGATGACTTCGATGAGAATTCGGGACATTGTAAGAATAAGTATTGCCTCACGAGATGTACACAGAGCAACTGTTGACAACCTGAACATTCTTCAGCCCGACAGGAGCCTATCCAATATTGCAAAAAATAGGCCTCTAAATGAGTATAAATGCAGTAAGACTTTCTAAGATCTTTTGGTACAGGTAGACCCGAGATCCAAAAATTGCAATAAACCATTTTTGTTTTCACATAAGACAGGATGTTACAGGTGTTTCCATTGTAACATCTGTGATGCAATGAATGACCTTTTTACATACTGAATTCTGTGTTTATTTATTAAAATGTCCCTGTGCATTGTTCTATGTCGGCAAAACGATAGGTGCCTTCAAACGCCGCTTCCAGAAACATTTTAACGATATTCGCATCGCAATTGGCAAGGGGGAAGAAGTGGACGTAAATAAACCAGTCACATTACATTTTGCAACCAAGAGACACCAGACACATGAACTCAGAGGCATGGTAATAGAACAAACACAGACGCATCCCAGAGGGGGAGACAGGGCAAAACAGTTGTTGCGAAGAGAGGACTCTGGACACCCTGCATCCCAGGGGCCTCAACACGAATCTAGGGTTAGCCTGCTTTGTAGGTGAGAGATAAGCTCTAGGTTACTATCCACAGTTGGCTCTCCTAGTACCTATTGGTATGCCACCAATGGGCAATCACATTTCACACAATAAATGCAATGGGCCCCAGGTTGTTCAGCGGCAGCTTTGGTATTTTATTTTTACATTTTATGTTTAATCATTCTTGTTAACACGAAGGATCATTGCTTTACCCTTTACGCTCCCACAAGTTGGAGCAGTTAACATCAACGGATGGTCGCAGGATAGTGGAGCTCCGGCACAGCTGAAATCCTAGGGCTGAATCCTTAGCACAGAGGACTCCCATGATACTACCCATGTGTGCCCCTGACCCCAGCGACCGTCGGAGAGAACGAAAATCTAAGAAAGGCCCTCGGAAACTTACTGAATTTTTCCGCTCGACGGGCTCGCCGCGGACTCAAGATGGCGCCGGCTCGTCCAGCACCCTGTCCTCTCTGCAACTCTCCGACAGCCGTAACGAGCGGGAGCCGAAAGGAGGTGGGAGCCAGGTGACCGCCAACCCGGCAAAATCCACGCCCAGACTGGACTCTGGGGGAGCGCAGATACGGCCTGGGGAGGGGGACGAGCGGTCTGGCCCTACTGTGCATGTGTGTGAGGAGATGAATAGCACCATTGAGGATTGTCCCACTGCTGATCGCCCCCTGCTGGACACTACCCTAGGGGACGTGCTTTTGTCTCTTGGGTGCTCCCTGCATAGAGATGTGCTTTTTGCTGCTGAGAAGGGATGTTGACGCCCTGGGAGACGGAGTCGTCCACTTTGAGGACAAGATGGGGGATTATGCGGAGGCCCATAACGATCTTCTCGTCTACCAACTGGCACAGTCAGGTTCTCCGTTGGGGATTAATGGCGGTTAAGATTGTACAGCGCTCCTGCACTTGTATCACGCTGCCGTTCAGAGGCGACACCCAGAGCTTTAGGAGAAGCTGCAGGCTCTCTACATCCGCGTCTTGTCACCGTACTGCTCTACAAAGATGGCGCCGGTGTAGTCGGCTGCCGTCACGACTGCTTTGCAGTCGTGTAAGCATTTCACTGCATATCATACTTGTACGATTGTGTATGTGACAAATAAAATCTATCTACAAGCCAAATAACTTTTCTTATGTTTGTGATGTTCTGGATGCATGATGTCATGATATTTATTGCCAATAGATGCCAAGTGAGGTGTGCAATAGTTTCTTTGGTATGACCTTCAGTTGAGAGGGTCACTATGGCTGTCACATCATCCACATTTAGTGTATAGTGGGTTTCCCTTTAAGATAACCATAATCGGGAGATGTGTTTTTACATGCGTTTATGTGAGATACTTATAGGTGGTTTATCTATAGAGTTGCACACATGTTTTGCAGTCCCTCCCACATATGGGTGGGGGCTGGGGCGCAGCGATAGCTCCCTACAACCCATCAGGTCTTGCTAAGCACATAACGAAACATGTGAGTGCTCAACAGACACCTGCAGGTTAGTTTACATGTAGCCATGACAACCGTCTGCTGTGCTGGTTTCCAACGGCGATTTAATCTGTTTTGGCACCTATTTATCAGAACAGTATGGCTTTATTTCATTCAATTTCTGTTCTTGTCTGGAACATCTTCACCAGGTCATGTTTGATGTGTTTATGATATGCTTTTTTTTTAAGGTTATGGAAATGATATAAACACTGTCCTCATGTTAAATTACAGTACAAGTTTTTGAATTGTTTTTGGCAGGAGCATGACATCACAGTGATGTCAGGGGGCTAGTGGGAGTGGTTTTCTGTTTATTTGCACTATTGGTTAAGCTATATAAGATACTGTAAGTTTTTCTTTTAGCTGTATTGTCATTTCAAGCCTGATGAAGAGGACCCTGTGTGGCACAAATCATTGTTATTTGTTTTGACATGAAGCGTCAATAAACAGACGTGTTCTTCACTTCAATGTGGTGTGCTGGTGACATCTTTAACATGTCTCTTTATGTGTTCTTAAATGACCACCATGATCATGCTGCTAGCACCATTCTCTCTTAATTGGTTTTCAGGTGGCTGGCTCCGCCCCTCAAATGTGTTGTGTTGTGCTCAACAGGCTGTGCTCCAGCACCATAACAACAGTAAACAGTTCAGGCATTGCTGCTAATCAACGCTGCCCCTTCCTGTTAGAGTGAACAGTGTCTTGTGTGCTCAATCAAAAAGCTGACATTTACAAAACCAACATAATGTTATGCCAATGTAACAAAACCATTAAAGGAGAACTATGGGGTCAGTGTTTTTCCCCATAGTTCTCCTTAGGGTAACGGGAGGACACAAACTAGCGTCCTCCCGTTACCCTAAGCTCAGTATACCGCGAGCTACAGCTCGCGGTATACTGAGACGCCGCAGTCGGAGCGGATCCTGACTTAGATGACAGGATCCGCCCAGCTGCGTGAGGCACAGCGGCCTCTGCCTATCTAGAGGCAGAGCCAGCTGTACCCGCCCCCTCCCCCGTCCGTTCCGCCAGTCAGCGCTGGCAGATCGGAGCGGGGAGAGGGGAATCCAGCCCCTCCCCCTGTCACGGCAGAGATCTCTACTGAGCCGACCTGTGACAGTCTCATTGTCACAGGTGGGCTAGAACTATGAGGTGAGTGAAAAGCACTCACCTCATAGTTCTCCTTTAAAACACCATCACATGGTGATTGATGTATTAGGGTGTTATCATAAATAAAAGATGGTAGATAATAAGCCAATAAAACAAACAAGGCTTCCAAGACATATGGGAAGTCACATATGTCATCGAATAAATATAACATACGGTAATGACTATGTGAGAAATCCTCTAAGGTTCATAGAGCATCTGGGTATCCTACGGATATCGTATGTACTATACCATGGGTAACCATCGACTGTCACGGCATGCATCATTTGTTGATGTAATGTGTGGCCACTGTGGAATGTATCGAGACAGTAAGAATGGGGGACTAGAAGGGGAGGAAAGGCAAAATATTAGGTCAACAACCCTAAAAACCTTAGCTGTTTCAGAAAAACCCATGGGTAGTTTTACAAAAATCAGGATGTTACTGGTAACAATATTATCTGTCAAGAAACATATGTATAATAGATTTGTGTTCAGACCTCGTGGAGTAATGGTGTCACCCTTTAGGTCTGGTAGCAATGTTAGGAGGGCCCCCCAAGTTAAAAGAAACAAAAAAAGTGCATGGGGTTCCCCCCAAAATCCTACCAGGCCCTTTATGTCTGGTAGGAATTTTAAGGGGGAACCCCAGCCCCCCAAAAATGGGGACAAAAATGTGGGGTCCACCTAACATTCCTACTAGACCCTGGATCTGAGCACTGGCCCGGCAGGGCAGGAAAGGGGGGGCGATCGAGCGCCCCCCTTCCTGCACCTTACCAGGCCACGTGCCCTCGGCATTGTGAGGGTGTCCCCATGCCGATGGGGACAAGGGCCTCTTCCCCACAACCCTGACCCGGTGGTTGTGCGGGCAAGGGGGCTTATTTGCATCGGGGTACCCCTTTAAGGGGGCACCCAGATGCCCCCCACCCCTTGTGAAGGAGTAAGGGGTACTTGTACCCCCACCCATTCACTAAAGGGTTAAATAAAATAGTTATTAAAAAGTCCAGACTTTTGATACAAATCCTTTAATTGAGAAAAAAACAGAGCCAATTTTTGACTATTCCTTTAATTAAAAAAATAAAATAAAAATGGCTCCATCGATGTAATCCAGCGTCAATCACAATGCACGACGCCCGCCGACCCGCCACAATAAAAAAAGTCCCGCCGCACGACAACCGTCTGAACACGACGAAAACTCGACCGCAAAATGACATTCCTGATCAAAAGTAAACAGATGGGCGGAGCGAGCCGTGATTTCACGGCTCTTTCCGCCCATTTGACATTCTCAGCTGTCAAATACTACATAATACACAACTCCCGAATGCCATTCGGGTCTGCGAGCCGAGATGTCATAATACTTTTCATATGACACCTAGGCTCACAGACCCGAATGGCATTCAGGAGTTCCCGAATGCTATGTAGTATTTGACAGCTGAGAAAGTCAAATGACCAGAGCGTCACGGCTTGCTCCGCCCATCTGTTTACTTTCGAGAAGGAATGTTATTTTGGGGCGAGTTTTCATCGGGTTCAGACGGTCGTCGTGCGGCGTGATGACGATGGAGCCATTTTTTTTTACTTAAAGGAATAGTCAAAAATTGGCTCTTTGTTTTTTTTTTTCAATTAGAGGATTTTAACAAAAGTCTGGACTTTTTAATAACTATTTTATTTAACCCTTTAGTGAATGGGTAGGGGTACAAGTAGGGGTGGGGGGCAGCATCTAGGTGCCCTTTAATTGAAGGGGTACCCCGATGCAAATAAGCCCCCTTGCCCACAGACCCCCACAACCACCGGGTCAGAGTTGTGGGGAAGAGGCCCTTGTCCCCATCGGCATGGGGACACCCTCCCAGTGCCGAGGGCACGTGGCCTGGTAAGGCGAAGGGAGGGGGCGGCAGTCGATCGTCCCCCACTTTCCTGCCCTCCCGGGCCAGTGCTCGGATCAAGGGTCTGGTAGGAATGTTAGGGGGACCCCCCATTTTTGGGGGCTGGGGTTCCCCCTTAAAATACCTACCAGACCTAAAGGGCCTGGTATGAATTTTGGGGGGAACCCCACACACTTTTTTTGGGGGGGGGTTTAACTTGGGGGGTCCCTCCTAACATTCCTACCAGACCTAAAGGGCCTGGTCTGAATTGGGGGGGAACCCCAATATATTTCTTTCTAATGTCACTTTGCTGCAACAAAATTTCGTCCAACAAACGAAATTTAATCCAGACTACCGCTAACGAATTTCGGAATCGGAAATTCGGGTTCGTTTGCATTCGTTATTTCTGTAATTCGGATACATCCGAATTTCCAAAATTTCGTCCGAATTTCGATTCGGAACGAAACTAATCGCACATGTCTAATCTCTATTGCCTCCCCTGTGGTTTGGCAGTATGTGTTCTATGACCGTTCCTCTCAGCTCGCATATTTGATGTTTCTGTTCTTTGAAGTGAATGGCTACAGGTTTGTTTTTGTCCAATTCCTTGCCAGTGATGGCTTTTTTTTAATGGAGGTTCTGATATCACTCCTGTGTTTTTGAAAACATCTTTTAAAAAGGACCCTTGGTCTTGCCCATGTATGCCAATGAACAGGGGCACTTCAACATGTACACCACATATTCAGAATTACAATTGAGATATCCCTTAATGCAATACTTATTCCCATAATGAGGATGTAAAAAGTGTTCCCTTTCTACAAGGGAATTGCATATGTTGCAGTTATGGCATCTCTAACAACCAGTTCTATGCGAGATCTTGTAAGTGCTCTTTACATACACAGAGTGGCCAGATTATTATGACCACCCCATCAGTACTTTGTTGGGCCACGAGATAACTCCGCGAGATGACTTAGTTGGGCCGCCTCGTGACTACGCCTACAAACGTTGTAGCCGACTATACTGGAACACTGAACAAATATAACAGTGGGGATAGTTGTGTAGTCCACTGAAGGACCGTTTTGATATATGAGGCAACTTGAGTCCAGAATTGTACCAGAGAAGAACGTGTCCAAAGACAATGAGCCAGTGAGAGATGGGATTGTCCGCACTTGGGGCACAATGAAAGCAGGGGCTGTTGTGTTGTGCCAGCTGGTAGAAAATACGCAACATAAGCACGATGCATTATTTTGAATTGGGTCTCCCTCCAGTTCTCATTGATAACAATTCTACGTATAAGGTTGTATCCATCAATGAGATGGTCCGCTACATCCGAGATCGGGAAGTCCTTGGACCATTCTCTGACATTAGTAGAAGACAGATAAGTAACATACGTTAGTTGTAGCCTTGGATAAATAGCAGTAGTTGCCCACTGACATGAGGGTGTCTAGAAATGTGGTGGCAAAATTTTTTCTAGGATCTCTGAAAAACATGCACCATGTTGTAGCTTGCAAGTAATTCAAGATGTAAAAGATATGGGTTTATAGGTATCATCTTGAAACATTTGCTTCCAAGGCTTGAGTCCCTTCCTGTGCCACAACTCGTAAGCAGCGTAGTCCATGCCCTGAGGGAACAAATGGTTACCTCACAGTGGACAGAGAGCGGAGACATAAGGTGATAGTCCCAACCTTCTTCAAACCACCCTCTGTCAGGGTTCCACCCTGACTTTACTGGTTTGCAGCATTCTGGCTTGGCTGCCATTTTACTCAGCTGTGTTTACTTCTTTGCCTAAGCAGACTCTGGAACATTGCTCACTACTCCCAGGCCCCCTCTTATGGCCACACAGGAGAGCATCATCTGAGAGAGTCAGATGGGAGTTTCCTGTCTCTGAGTGATGATGCCCTTGCGTGGTCTTCCTGCTAGTGCATTCCTGCTGCTCTGAGTATCCCGATTCTGTGTAAGACCTGATCCTGGCTGACATTCTCTTCTGGCTCCTGCTCCTGGCTTGTTCCTGACAATGCTGATTTCCTGGCTCCTGCTCCTGGTTTGTTCCTGACGACGCTGATCTCTGTGTTCCTGACCTGGTTTGGACGACTACCCACTCTGGCTCCTGACTCTGGCTTGTTCTGGTTTATGATTCTGCTTGCTCTTGTGGACACTGTTCTTAATAAATATTTGAAATGGCATCTTTTGCTTGTCTGGTTTTCATTGTGCTCTGACACCCTCCAGGCCAAGATAGTGTCTCTGATTAGCAAGTAGTGGCACAGGGTCCCAGTTAACTTTGACAGTTTGCAGTGCAATTTGGCCCTCAGATCCCATGGGTGCACCAGGGCCAACTCCAAGCTAGTGTTGGAAAACCTGAAGCTGTCCAAGAGCCAGTCCATAGCATAAATGTAGAAATGTCCATAGCATGGCGCAATAAACATGCGAGATTATATAGGCGAATATTAGGAAAATTAGAGTCACCCTCGCTCTTTGGGAGCCAAAGTTTTTAATGGCAATCCGTGGGCGCTTGAAGCTCAATATAAATTGAACCATGGCCCTGTTAAGACGCTGAATATCCTTGTGCTTCAATAGCAACAGAACCGTTTGCAATGGATACAGCAGTCTCGCAAAGCTTAACATTTTTACTAAATTAGAGCATTAGAGCTTAGGTACCTCAGGAATCGCCAGATGATATTGTTAGCTATCCTGGGAGCAACAGTGAGACGAATGGATATGGAGGCATAGTCAGAAATAGCTATGTCATGAATATCAGAGAATGTAACAGATCAGAGAGGGCGGTGCCCGAGTTAGACTGAGAAGACCGTGTGGCTAGGAACACATGAGGGGCCCTCTTCCTATCTTCAAGGGGGTTTGTGGTACAGTTAAACCCCACCAGATGGAGCATGTTGGAGGGTTTGGCCAACCAAGGAGGACAACATGTTGAAATGGGACTTGGTAGGCGAGTTGTGCATATACTGTATATGTTAGAAAGCGCCAATTCCGTGTCAAAGTATTTTAAATTCAATGTCAGCACTCGACCCTCATCATCACTGTCAACCCGAATTACCTGATAGGGGAGCCTTCATTGTAAGAGAATCACTCCCGCTCTGCGACCTGCTGAAGGAGAGCCAAATGCTTCCCCCACCTAAAATGTTTTAAGACGCGGTATGTCCTCTGTCTTCAAATGGGTCTCCTGCAATAAAGCTGTTGCCATTGCTGTTGTTTAACCCTTTCCATGCCAAGAACGTATGGCATAAGGAGGTACAAAAGTGTTCCCGGCTGGCCAAGGACATATACCGTACGGACCGGGCATTTACAGTTCTGCTATAAGCTCATGGTCGCTTCAGCAACTCCATGGATCCCCTCTGCTTCCCCCGCTTGTAGGGTCTGTGGCAGCGGGGATCCGAAGTAAAATCACCGGCGGGGGAGCGAGCAGCGGCTGGCCGCAATCCAGGATGGCCGAGCGGTATAGAGATCGGAGCCGCTGTCATCCAGAAACATTTGCGCAATTATCGCAGGGCCTACAAATTTAGTAGCACCATCTTTTTATTCTAACGGGCCAGCGCTTTCAGAAAATAATGGTTTGGGGGGTCTTTTACAAACGCTAGCATCGCAGCAGTTGAAAATCAAATCAATGGGAAAAATTGTCGGCATCTGGAGCCTCTCATCCCTGCCTGGAGCCGCTTCAGGCAGGGATCTGTGACTCCATGGATCCCCGCTGCTGTCCCCCGCTTGTAGGGGCTGTGGCAACGGGGATAAAAAAAATCTCCAGGTTTGGGGAGTGGGGCGGAGGAGCAAGCGTCGGCTGGCGGGGAGAAGCCACAAGTTTCAGGATGGCTGAGCGGTGAGAACGGAGCCGGTACGGAGGATCGATAAGTATCATTGATATTTACCGATCCTCTGTGCAGCACAAACA
>NW_017308507.1:159801-186257 GCF_000935625.1 Nanorana parkeri
GCTCGACTGAGCCGCTCGGCCAACTTCGGGAGCTGTACGGGCTCAAGTGAATAGCCCGTACAGCAGCCCTTCGGTTCTACTCAACCGAAGGGGTCCTGGGGCCGAAGCTAGCCGAAGGATCAGCCGAAGCTATGGCTAGATCCTTCGGCAGCTTTGTGAATAACCCCCATAGTCCTATGTGTCACCAGTTATGAATGAACAGGCTGTGATTTACATCACAGCCTGTTCATTCATTCATGAATTTCTGAATGAGGAGTAGCACTCCCTATGGAGGCTTCTCCCCATTCATAAACTGCTTGATAGTAAATATTTTATATCAGCAGTTTCTGAATGGAATGGGAAGCCTCTGTACATTTTCAGTATCACTCTTTCACTCTCACATTCAATCAATGGGCCCCACACATACCGAAGGCAATGGTAGCTACCACAAGGATTCAGAGGGATGATTAATAGATTTCGGACTTATCACCGGTTCTCAATCACATAGGGAACATATGTAGCGGCTGTGATGAATATATTGTTCCTATATAGGAGTAAATTACATAGTTGCAAAGTGTTCCTGTTGAATCATATATATTATTTTGCATAGAGATTAAGCAGCCTGGGTATAAGCTGATCTGGCAATTCTCAGCAAAAAATAAACTTGTCGAGCAAACAATGTTCACGTTGGTGTGTGCAGGTCACTCAAGTAAGGAGAGCTTGTGAAGGCTCCACAGTTTCAGAAACATCAGATCGGTGACATCGCAATAATCATGGCATTTGTGTTAAGGAGGAGACATCTGGGATAGCACTATGGAGGGTTCCCGAGGGCAATCCTGTTCAATCACTGGATCCAAAAGTCCTGTAACATTATAAATTGATTGCAATTGCGGTTGTCACGAAGTGATCTGGCAATGATCATAATAGAAGCACTGCACCTTTAGTCATCATCATCGACGTATCCTCATAATTTTGAAAAAATCCTGGGGAGGACAGCCATATGTGTGGTCACACAACTTGCAGATCAAGTATACTGAACTAGCATACTGTTTCTAGCATTCTAGCTCAGGACCTGCATCGCTGAACCCTTTCCACACACCATTACATGAGCCTCTGCACACTCATTCATCCATCCACTCGTTATTCCAGGTTAGAGCACCGGATTCAGCTTATCTGCTCCAGGGACTTGGACTCTGATACTCTCATGGGTATAGTATACAGTCTATCCAGAATTATAAAAATAGATATACAATCATCTGAGCCTGGTATGCACATCATAGACATCATTTCCCAGAAGTGACCTTAACAGACCCCAAAGATTTGGCCTGTCTTTTTGCTCTGTATGCATAATGCATAAATAAGATCTTAAATAGTTTTCACAGGTCTCCCTCGAATTAGGCCACCAAAAAAATCTTTGTATCAGTTCAACAGTCTTTTCTCTCCCGAGTGCCCAGCCAATGCTTGACTCTAGCCTATGAAATAAGAAAACTCCATGCTTTTCTGGAAAACATGTCCCCTGAGAAAGGAAATCTTGTCCTGTAGCGTGCGTGATGCGTTTAATCAGATCTATCTGCAGAAACAAAAGGTTCTGGGTGGACAAAACCCAGATGAGGGGGCTCTTCTACTTCTGGAAGCATACAAGACTGAGTGTCAGGCTTGCTTTTCTGGCCGAAATGTAATATGGAACACGAATCTGGAAAACAATAGTGCCCATTGGCCTTAGGCTTTTGGCTGTTCTCGGGTATTCCATATTCTTGTGATCTGTAAAAATGAGGATAGGCCGGGTTGCGTCCTCCATCAGGTATTTCCATTCTTCCAGAGCAACTTGAATTGCTAGTAACGCACACTCTCCCATGTCATATTTTTGCTCCTCTGGACTTTATTTCCCAGAGAAAAAAGCCAGAGGGTACATTACAGACTTAGGGCCTTACCGTTGTGATAGGATGGCCCCAACAGCAGTTTTGGAGGCATCTACTTCAAGGGTATATGGCAATGGTGTGTCTGGATGTTGCAGGATTAGGGCTGATGGAAAGAGGCTTCTGATGACCACTGGAACCATATGTGCTGCTTGGTAAGTTGTGTAATCTGGTGCAAAATGGCAAAAAATTACTTGATGAAATCTCTTTAGAAGTTAGCAAAGCTAAATCTTTGAACTCCCTATCAACTGGAACAGACCAATCCAAGATAATGTTGACTTTTTGCTGGTCTCTGGCAATGCCCTTTGGAGAAATGACAAAGGCTAAGAATGTAATTTCTTGTTTTTCAAATTCACATTTTTCCGCCTTGGCGGAACTAAGAGAGCCCATGCTCTCTTAGTGTGCTGCCACCGCAAGCAGTCTGCTTTATTACTGTTTACCATGCACTTCTCTTGGTAAAGCTTAAAGGAGAACTATGAGGTGAGTGCTTTTCACTCACCTCATAGTTCTAGCCGACCTGTGACAATGAGACTGTCACAGGTCGGCTCAGTAGATCGGGAGGTGAGCGAACACATACCGGGTTCGCTCGCCTCTCGATCCTGTCACGGCTCTCTGCCGTGACAGGGGGAGGGGCTGGATTCCCCTCTCCCCGCTCCGATCTGCCAGCGCTGACTGGCGGAACGGACGGGGGAGGGGGCGGGTACAGCTGGCTCTGCCTCTAGATAGGCAGAGCCAGCTGTCACTCACGCAGCTGGGCGGATCCCGTCATCTAAGTCGGGATCCGCTCCGGCTGCGGCGTCTCAGTATACCGCGAGCTGTAGCTTGCGGTATACTGAGCTTAGGGTAACGGGAGGACGCTAGTTTGTGTCCTCCCGTTACCCTAAGGAGAACTATGGGGAAAAACACTGACCCCATAGTTCTCCTTTAATATTTCCTCCCTACAGTTTTGTGTAAATAGGTACAGTCTTCTAGTGAGACACTCCCAACCTCATCTTTCCCAATTACTGTAACGGCTATGTCATATGAACGGCTAGGTTATATGAATCTCAGCTGCGGAGTGTGCCTAGCTCAGGTGTGATTGTTTGAGGGTACGGCTTCTGGGTCGAGCTCCAGGCGTCACTCTCAAACATAAACGGAGAGTTAGGAGCTCTACCATCATGTGCCGCAATTACTTTTCGTTTTATGTGGTGATGCACACGAGTAGCCCCAGGGTATTTACAGCATACCTGGGTTACAGCTATTATGTGTGGTCCAAACGGGTTCAAAAATAGTACTACTTTGATACGGGTTATCAACAAAAAGAGTTATCAGCACTTGATGCAAGCAGGTTCAAATAATAGACTTTGGTAAGGAGTATCACACAAAAGAAATATCAGCACTTCCCCTTTAAATGGTGTGACTCAGATAGTAATGAGGAAGTCCATACAGCAGTTGCATGAGATCAAAAGTAATGACTTCAGAGAGCTCTATCTGGGACAGGCTGTCTCAGACTAGGCAATACTTGCTATTAGATGTCCTATCACAAAGAGGGTTCTTCCAGGTAACAGGTCCAATGGTCCAAGAAGGGGATCTCTGGTTGTCAGCTGGCGTTCACTGGCAATAGTGGAACGCCATACTGATCTTTCTGTCAGCCTTTTATAGGGGAGGAGTGTGGGAGGAGCTGCCGACCTCATAGGGGCCGTTGCGTTCCACGCTGGAACGCATCGGCTCCTCTACTTCCGTCCCGCGGCTTGCGTTCCACGGTGGAGCGCAGCCGCGATCGTTACAGCACCCCCTCCTCAAGGGAAGCCCTCCTGGTGTTCCCCGGTCGCGAAGGTTTGCTGGGATATCGGAGGTGAAACCTCTTGACCAGATCAGGGGCATGGACATCCCGACCATCCTCCCAGGAGTCCTCCTGGGGGCCATAACCCTTCCAGCGGATCAGATATTGCAGTCTATTCCACCGTCTCCTGGAGTCCAGAATCTCTTCCACTTCGTACTCCTCATCGCCCATCACCTGTAACGGGGGCAGGGAGGAGGAGAGCGCTCGGGGAAGGGATCCGGACGGTATGGTTTGAGTAAGGAGACGTGGAATGAAGGATGTATCCTCAACTCCCCGGGCAGGGTAAGTCTCATGGTGTAAGCGTTGATAACCTTTTCTATAGGGAAAGGTCCCATGAACTGTTCACTCAATTTTTTCGATGGAGTTCCTAGACGGAGATTCTTGGTGGATAGCCATACCATGTTCCCCGTGTTGTAGGAGGGGGCAGGTCTTCTACGTAGATCATAGTAATGCTTCTGTCGGGACTGAGCTAGGGCGAGGTTGTCACGTAACACTTCGGTCATTTTATGGAGATTAGAGAGATAGGATTCAGCGGCAGGGACATTTGAGGGCACCAAGGAATCCGGTAAGGAGTTAGGGTGAAAGCCATAATTTGCAAAAAAGGGGGAATGAAGCGTGGAAGCACTGGTGGCATTGTTATAAGCAAATTCCGCTTGGGGAAGCAATTCGGCCCAGTCATCTTGGAGGTGTGTACAGTAACAGCGGAGGTACTGTTCCAGACATTGGTTGATACGCTCCGTCTGACCATTTGTCTGGGGGTGATAAGCGGTAGACAATCTATGGTCAATTCGGAAAGCTGTACACAAGGCCCTCCAGAATCTGGAAACGAATTGAACTCCCCGATCAGAGATAATCTGGGAAGGTATTCCACGAAGTCTCACAGTGTTGCCTAGGAAGGCATCAGCTGTCTCCCTGGCAGAGGGAACTTTGGTTAGGGGGGTGAAATGTGCCATCTTAGTCAGTCTGTCGACCACCACCATGATGGTATTGTAACCCGAGGAAGGTGGGAGATCAACAATGAAATCAAGAGACACCGAGTCCCAGGGTTTCTCGGGTACAGGCAAGGATGCCAACAACCCATACGGTGGTCTCTTCCCATGTTTACAGGTGGCACAGGTTTGACAGGATGAGACATAATCCTGTACCATTTTACGCATCTGGGGCCACCAGAAGTGACGTTGAACGAGGTCCAGGGTTTTTGTAACGCCTGGATGACCCGCTAGAGCTCCGTCATGCAGTAGTTTAACTATTTTGACTGTCAAAGGGTTTGGTATGTACAGTTTGGAATTTCTGTACAGAAACCCCTCCTCATCACGTTCGAGTCCCTGGGGAATCGTGCTGGGGTTAGCGGTTAAGTATTCCTTGAGCTGGGTTTTTAAACTGATAGTGGCAAGAACTATCCTGTCGGACGGGATCACCGAGGAAGGAGATTGAGGATGTTGCTGTTCCTCTGATATGTGGGAGAGAGCATCCGCCTTACCGCTCCGTGCGCCAGGTCGGTACGTGATGTGCAAATCAAACCTCCCAAAGAACAGGCTCCAACGAACCTGGCGGGCAGACAGAGTCTTGCTCGCCTGTAAGTACTGCAAGTTCCGATGGTCAGTATATATAGTGATGGGATATCTGGTGCCCTCTAGCAGATGTCTCCAGGTTTCTAGAGCGCACTTGATGGCAAGCAGTTCTTTCTCTCCCACAGGGTAATTTTTTTCAGCAGGGTTAAGGGATCTAGAGAAAAACGCCACTGGATGTATTGGTTCCGAAATGGAACTTTTTTGGGAGAGGGTGGCTCCTATGGCTATTTGAGAGGCATCTACCTCTAGTACATAATGACTGTCAGGGTTTGGCAGCTGTAGTATCGGGGCAGATGTGAACCTTTGTTTCAGGGAGTCAAAGGCAACCTGAGCATTATCGGACCAAGTATATTTTATCAATGGACTTGTTAGGCGGGTCATTGGTTTGACAACCCCAGAGAAGTTCCGAATGAATTTTCTATAAAAATTAGCGAATCCTAAAAACCGCTGCAAGGCTTTTCTGGATGTAGGGACTGGCCACTGGAGTATACAATCCACCTTGGCCTGATCCATCTGAACACCGTGGGGAGAGATTACATACCCCAAGAAGGAGATGGTCTGTTTTTCGAACACTCATTTCTCCACCTTCACATATAAAGAGTGGGCCCTGAGTCTAGCGAGAACCCACCTCATGTGCCTGCGGTGGTCCTGGAGGTTGTCAGAGTAAATGAGAATATCATCTAGATAGACAACGACACAGGTATCCAGAAGGTCTCGAAAGATGTCATTAATAAAAGCCTGAAAAGTGGCGGGGGCATTGCACAGGCCAAATGGCATTACCGTATACTCAAATAAGCCATAGCGTGTTCTGAAAGCAGTTTTCCACTCGTCCCCGGCCTTAATGCGGATTAGATTATAAGCTCCTCTTAGATCTAGTTTGGTATATATCTGAGCTGCCTGTAACCTTTCTATTAACTCAGGGATAAGGGGTAGAGGATAACGTTTTTTTACTGTGATTTTATTTAGGCCCCTGTAATCAATAATGGGTCTAAGGCTTGAGTCTTTATTCTTAACAAAAAACATCCCTGCCCCAGCTGGTGACGTAGAGGACCTGATGAACCCCTTTCCTTAGGTTCTCCTCCAAATATTTTTTTAGATGCTCTAGTTCCGGCTGGGACAAAGGATATATCCTCCCTGTTGGAATGGCCCCTCCCGGTACCAATTCGATAGGGCAGTCATATGACCGGTGGGGGGGAAGAACCTCCGCGTTCTGTTTACTGAATATGTCAGAGAAGTCATGGTAATGACTGGGAATTTGAGTTGTGGAAACCTGCATCAAAGGTTTGACGGGGTAGCATGTCTCCTGACAGAAAGAGGAATCAAGACTGATACCCCCCTGTGCCCATAATATCGTGGGCTTATGTAGTTTCAGCCACGGTAACCCCAGAATTACCGGGAAGAGAGGGGAAGGTATTACATCGAATGAGAGATATTCGGTGTGACTCCCTTCACAGGTGACCAGAAGTGGCTGAGTCTGGTGACAGATAGGACCTGCTGAAGAGGTTGTACCATCTATAAAACTTACAGAGAGAGGTGTTAATTTTTTTGAATGCGGTATTTTATTTCGAGAGACAACATGGACGTCAATGAAATTGCCACATGCCCCGGTATCCACCATGGCTTTAGTCGTCATCCGCTCCTGGTCCCACTGTAGGGTAAGATAGATGTAGACATAATGAGTGGATGGAAGGCTAGTTGGGGGACAATTTGCAAACGTGCACTGTCTTACCTCTGCTCTTTCTGCTAACTACGGGGCAGTTGCCTACCCCATGCTGGGGGAAGCGCAGTAGAGGCATAGGTTGTGGTTTCGCCTGCGGGTCTTTTCAATCTGGGTGAGGGGTACCCTTATGGCCCCGATCTCCATTTTCACCTCCCTTGGGGGACTGGCTCTCCTGGGTGTAGAATAACTGCCCGAACTGCGTTATTATTATTATACAGGATTTATATAGCGCCAATAGTTTGCACAGCGCTTTACAATATAAGGAAGACATTACAGTCACAATACAATTTAAGACAAGATGGTAAGGAGGGCCCTGCCCGTGAGGGCTTACAATCTAAAAGATTCAGCACGTCTCTCCCTTAGGCGTCTGTCTATAGATATAGCTCTCTGTATGAGGGCTTCCAGGGTATCGGGCAGCTCTGCCCTAGCCAGTTCATCTTTCAGTGTCTCTGAGAGACCGAGATGGAACTGATTGCGAAGACCGATATCATTCCACTCGGTCTCCCTGGCCCGTCGTTGGAATTCGGCTATAAAGTCCTCTACAGGACGTTTCCCTTGTTTTAATGCCCTGATGGCGGATTCAGCTTTAAGCTGCTTGCTGGCGTCCTCGTAGAGGAGGGATATGGACTCCAGGAACAGTGCATAGTCATTCAGGATTGGGTGGTCTTCCTCTACGTATGTGTTGGCCCATGCTCGGGGTTCTCCTTTAAGATAAGAGATCAGGGTCAGGAATCTAATCCGGTCTGTAGGGTATGTACGGGGCCAGAGGTCGAACATCAATCTGCAGGAGTTGATGAACTCCCTATAGTTTTTCCTGTTCCCAGAGAACGGCTCAGGAGGACAGACCTTCGGCTCGGGTCCCTCTCTTGGCACCCCTGGATTCAGAGTAACTGTTTCGCGTAGCTCCTGATTTTCTAATTGAAGTTCCTGCACAGTTTGGGCTAAGTTTTCCACCCTCTGTGTAAGAGTAACAATATGTGCGATAACTCCGCTGGATTCATTTTCTTAGGGTTCCACTATTCTGTAACCGCTAGGTCAGGTTATATGAATCTCAGCTGCGGAGTGTGCCTAGCTCAGGTGTGATTGTTTGAGGGTACGGCTTCTGGGTCGAGCTCCAGGCGTCACTCTCAAACATAAACGGAGAGTTAGGAGCTCTACCATCATGTGCCGCAATTACTTTGTTTTATGTGGTGATGCACACGAGCAGCCCCAGGGTATTTACAGCATACCTGGGTTACAGCTATTATGTGTGGTCCAAACGGGTTCAAAAATAGTACTACTTTGATACGGGTTATCAACAAAAAGAGTTATCAGCACTTGATGCAAGCAGGTTCAAATAATAGACTTTGGTAAGGAGTATCACACAAAAGAAATATCAGCACTTCCCCTTTAAATGGTGTGGCTCAGATAGTAATGAGGAAGTCCATACAGCAGTTGCATGAGATCAAAAGTAATGACTTCAGAGAGCTCTATCTGGGACAGGCTGTCTCAGACTAGGCAATACTTGCTATTAGATGTCCTAGCACAAAGAGGGTTCTTCCAGGTAACAGGTCCAATGGTCCAGGAAGGGGATCTCTGGTTGTCAGCTGGCGTTCACTGGCAATAGTGGAACGCCATACTGATCTTTCTGTCAGCCTTTTATAGGGGAGGAGTGTGGGAGGAGCTGCCGACGTCATAGGGGCCGATGCGGTCCACGCTGGAACTCATCGGCTTCTCTACTTCCGTCCCGCGGCTTGCGTTCCACGGTGGAGCGCAGCCACGATCGTTACAATTACTTTCACCTTCTCCCTCATTGTGTTAAGAGGGTTTTTCAAAGTGTTATAAGACTTCCAGAAAGAAATGTCTTTCCACACAAGGAATCACATCCTGTGTAATTTCAAGCCTGAATAATCTACACTGGATTCTTCTATGAGTCTTCTTGGTGAGTTGGACAAGGCCTAGGGATTCTACCACCTCAGAAAGTTGCCATACTATCGGTACAAACTGAGTCTCAGGAGGTATGCTCAATTGCATAAATCAGTAATTGAGACAGAACACTTAGGGGGTCATTCACAAAGCTGCCGAAGGCAGCCGAGTTAATAACCCAGCCGAAGTGAAGTGAGCCGTACGCTGTTCGGCTATTCACTTCAGTCTTGTACAGCTGATTTCAGCCATACATCGGCTAAAATCAGCCGTACATCAGCTAAAATCAGCCGTACATGGGCTGCCTTTGGTCAGCCGAACATGCTCTCCACACTTGGGATTACACTATAATGTAACTTACCTTGTCCCTACAAGCCCCTGGTGTCCTCCCGCTGTGTCCTCTGGGCGATGCCGGTATCCGTCTTCCGGGTTCCTTCCCTGCGAGCGCCTGCGTCGCAGGGGGTATCAAACCATTTTACCTCAGTTTTGTCCCTGGAGCTTTGTCCAGTGCCCTGCCTGCACTTTTACCGTTCTTTCTGCCTGGAAACTTGAGAACGTCCATGGCATCCAATAATATTGCACTCTTGTTTGGACAAATTTCAGTGTTTTTGGTTTGATTACATTATTAAATTAAAATTATTATTATTATATGATTATTTTTTATAATTATTTATTATATTATAATTTATGATTTCATGTTTCAAACGTTATCATACCCGGGATGTCTACTAGACTCTTGTTTGGACAGATTTTAAGTGAGGTATTACTAAGAATTACAGGCCTACAATATAAAACAACACATTTCCATGCAAAACAATGTAGCGCTTTGTTGTAAAAATATTTGTATTGAAAAGGTGCAGTTGTAAATAACATCCAAACAAAGGACATATAGGTTCGTATGACAAAACATCAAAACAGTTCTAAAGCAAAATAATTACCCATGGTAGGTCGTCCACAAGGTAGCAAGTAGAAAATGAAAAAAAAAAAGGAGAGACATAGGCATAAAAGTACAGTCAAATTATCTCAAGACCTGAAGAGGTGTCACCAGTGTCCCGCTGCTACCGCAGGACGCCATGGGGCCCATACGGGAAAAGAGGAAAGGGCTACAGACTACATACTGTGTAGGCAATCCATGTCATGGGCTTCAAGCTTCAGAGAAAACCACAAGAACCTAAGAAGGAGTGAAGAAAGGAAAGAAAAATAAGTACTGCCAAGAAAAGTGTCGAATGCCTTGCAAACATCCAGGGAAAGTAACATCATCTCTATAGAGCGGCATCGGGCTAGATGTATAAGTTTAAGAACACGACGGACATTATCCCCCGCCTGCCTACAGGGTACGAAGCCAACCTGGTCTTTATGAATAAGGTGACCCAAGAAGGTGTTAATTCTAGAAGCCAAGACTTTAGCTAGGAGTTTCACGTCGGTCTAATTTCCACCCCATTTCACTACTAAACACAGAGAGTGTGGGTCTGTAGTCGGTTTAGGTAACATAACTATTTTCGCCTTACGGGCTTCAGGAGGAAACGGATGGACTTTTTTGAGGTAATTAAATTGAGAGGTCAAGTGGGGGACCACGATGTGTGCAAATTTTTTATAGAAAAGGGATGAATAACCATCGGGCCCGGCAGGTTTATTGGATTTCAGTGAAATCGGAAAAAAGATTCTTCCTTAACTGAGGGAAAAGGGGATGGCTCGGCATACAGGTGGGAGAGATGATGGCGAAACTCCTTCAGTATCGACTGAGGGTTGCTAATTAGGACAGAGTGCGACGTATGCAAGGAGAGAGTGCGTTTGAGAGGCTCAAAGCAGCGAAGTCGCTTCGCAAGCATAGAGCCTGGTTGTTACTATGGACGTAGAACTCTTTCCCGGCCCACCGCAGTTGTTGTTCAGCGATATCGTTAAGACAAAGATTAAGTTCCACTCTAGTTTTCTCTAGACAGGCTCATAGCCTGGGCGTAGGAGAGGTCTTACATAACCCAGTAAGGCGTTCCAACTCCGTCTCCAAGTCCAACCTACAATGTACCGCTTTGACATTAAAAAATACTGACATAATCAGACCGCCAGGGAGGTTAATGACAGATTTCCTGGGATGCACAGGAATGCCATGTGATTTTGCAAAATCAGTGTCCATTAAACAATTACAGGCACCAGAGTCAATGATGGCTTAAACTGGGATAATCTTTCTGGATACCTGCAAGGAAAGAAGAAACACAACCTGAGCAGAATTATTCCCTGAAGTACAGCCAGCATCCAGAGAAGAAGTATATGACTTACTCGGTTTCGCTGGGCAAATCTGTATGTAGTGGTCAGTTCCTCCACAGTAGAAACACAGGTTGGATTGAAGTCTTTCCTTTGTAGAAAGTGAGGGACGCAGTAGATCAATCTGCATAGGTTTTGTACACTGCTCTCGCAGTCTTCCATCTAGCTGCATAGATAATGGATATAGATCTTTTATGGAACTTGGTAGTTCTACCCTGGCCTATTAGTTTTTTAGCATTTCTGATAGTCCAGTACGAAATTGATACTGCAGGATTGCATTATTCCAGTCTGTGTCTCACTTTAAGAAATTCAGAAACATAGTCCTCCTATTCAAAAAATGATTGTCCCCTAGAAATAGAAATCCCTTAAGTGGAGTTGGTCTAGTAAACAGATAACATATATAATATATATAGCAAAGTTTAATGATAGACAATTACATGTAAGAACACCTATAACAAAACATCTAAAAAGAATTAAAATACCTTCCCTAGGGTCACCCTGGTGCAATGATACAGACGTTCAATCTGGGGGTCTCCTAAGTGGCAGGAAGTCTCTGGTGCAGACACGATGGCTGTATATCAAAAATAGAAACAAAATATCGGAGCTGTACTCACATTGTGTGTGGCTCAAGAGGGGGGACAGTCCTGATTAGATCCCACAGTGATACATGAATGTAATTTTTTCCAACAAAATGTATCCGTGTATAGCAATTTAATTCCAGAGAATCGAATTCATTTGTGGATCAGGAGGCTCTGTGGATGCTGCCTCTCCCCCAGCTTGTTAGGACTCACATCAATCCGCGGGATTCAGTTCCAAATCAAAGGAAACATCCAGGGAATATTTCCACATGTGCGGCCGCACAATGGGATGGATTGCGGTGGAATCCCCACGGCGGTGTGTCCGGGGCACGGCGAGATTAGAAAGCTGTGTACGATCACACTGACAAAAGCCCGCTCACTTCCCTCGGTCCCAGCTGCATTCAAACAAGCTCTGCTGCTGCTGTGTTCAGGCAGTGTCCAGACCGGCTTTGCTCCGTCCCTTAGACTTGGAAGCAGTAAAAGTTCTCGTTCTCACCCGACCATGTAAGAGGTCAATGGCGGGTATCCTGGGAAGCTTTAGCACACGCTGCCCTATAAGGCTTGGTCTATGCAGATTGGTCTACTGCGTCCCTCACTTTCTACAAAGGAAATACTTCAATCCTATAAGGGCAGTCTATTGAAACCCTGGAGATTGGTAAATATTATTGTTTCACTAAGCGTAACTCCTTCTGTTCCCCTATTTTCTTTGAAACATAGTCCTCCTCTGGCTTACGACCCTGTTGTAATGCATGAAGCATGGCCTTGTCCATTGTAGCTTGCTGGGGATCATTGTATAACTAGGGTATAGTGTCAGCCAATTGTCAATAGCCAGCACAGAACTGTTCTATTTATGCAGATGAGCCCAGAACAACAGTGCTCCCGACAGCAGGGAAATGACAATCACCACTTTGGTTGTTTCTAGTAAACATGCTATTGGCTAGATCACAGAATAAAGCTGACATGCGTTCCTAAATCTTCAGAATTTGCCGCAATCACCTGAGAAAGTCTCAGAAGCAGGTACACGAGGCTCCATAAATGGAAACACTGCAGTAGGCGCAGGTGTGGAACTCTCCATCATATAGTGTTCAGTTATAGGAGGAGGCCCAGACACTGAAGTAGCAGATGGAGACACTGTAGTGAGGGATTGAATACTTCGAGCTATAAATAACCTCTTGCAGATTCTTGATGGCCTGAGTCAAGGGGGATATCTGTTAGCTAAGTATATCCAATGGGGAAGCACCCCTTTTGGCCTCGGACATGGATCAGTGGTACTGTCACTTACCTGGTGGAGGCCAAGCTGATGAGCGCTCTTCCCTTACACCTTCTGCCCAGAGTTCCCTGGAGTTTGGACAGGGTATAGCAGGATGAGGATTGATAAAGGTATTTGTAGGGAATCCAGATGCAGCAGCAGGTCAGCAGATAGTCTGAAAACTGGCGGGTTATGGTCAAAGAACCATCATCAGGGCAAGCAGGGTCAGGCAACAACCAGACAAAGACGGCAGGCAGGAAGCAAGATCAGGGTACCAGCCAGGATCAGTAACAATTGGACAGTAGAGGTACAAAGATGGTGGGCAGAGAGCAAGGTCAGGATCAACAGCCAGGATCAAGAGCCAGGGATCAGAATACAGTGAGGTCAGCAAGCAGGGTCAAAGCACAGAATGCAGGTCAGGTCATGAATCACAGAAGCTGATGGTCACTCAGCAGCTCTCTTCAGTGGTGCCTGGATTTAAATAGGCCTCTTGACACCAAGGCAGTACGTCATGTGCACACTAGTTCACACTTATGTGCACACGTATAAGCAAATGTGGACAGTGGCGACGAGAGAGCATGGAGTCGGCTTCCCGGCCAATCAGGAACCTGAGCAGCGTGTAATGACTCGCAGCCCAGCTTCCTGATTGGTCGGGAAGCTGGCCAATCAGGAAGTGAACTGTGAGTCATTACCTGCCCCCCAGCTTGCTGATTGGTCAGAAAGCCTGCTCCATGTTTCCTCGTCACCTGCTGACAAGGGAGCATGGAAACGGCTTCCCGGCTAATCGGGAAGCCGGGCAGTGACTCATTACATGGCGCCCAGGCCTCCTTAATGGGACTTCCGGTATTGGTATCGGCGAGTACCGAAATTTTTTTTTATCGGTACTCATACTTGATACCAAAAAACCGGTATCGGTATTTTTTTCTGTACTACTTTCACCTCAACCAGGACATTGTTTTCCTTTCACGCGAAAAAATATAATTTTCCTGCATTGTGTAGATGTGTTTAGGGCTCATTACCCTAAACCAGGGGTGCCCACAATTTTTGTGTTAATATCTACTTTTCAAATGACAAGCTACATGAGATCTACCAATGAAAAAAAAACCTCCCTCGCTCTCTCTCTCCTGGCTGTCTCTCCTCGTTCTCCTGGCTGTCAGTCCTTGCTCATCCTCCTGGCTGTCTCTCCTCTCTCTCCTGGCTGTCTTTCCTTGCTCTCTCTCTCTCCTGGCTGTCATTCCTT
Organism: Nanorana parkeri; assembly: GCF_000935625.1. Lineage (NCBI taxonomy): Eukaryota > Metazoa > Chordata > Amphibia > Anura > Dicroglossidae > Nanorana > Nanorana parkeri. The sequence continues at coordinate 174,038 of NW_017308507.1, forward strand.
GTTTTTTCTCCTGGCTGTCTCTCTTTGCTCTATTGGCTGTCTCTCCTTGCTGTCTCTCCTCTCTCTCTTTCCTGGCTGGCTCTACCTGCTATCTCCCCTGGCTTTCTCTCCTCGATCTTTCTCCCCTGGCTGTCTTTCCGCGCTCTCCTGTCTGTCTCATCCCACTCTCTCTCCTGGCTCACCTTGCTGTGTTTTGCAAACAGTGTAGTGCAACAGGCTGTGTAAACTAATATTCTTTGATGTAATACATAGCACTTCAACCACCAGGATGGTGTCAAGGGGGCTTGGCTCAGCAAACTCAGGCGAATAGGTAATCATGTGTGCACAGCTAAATAAATATACCAAAATATAATAATGGGGCCACCATTCACACCCTTCGTGATCTACCAGCATCAGCTTTGAGAGCTACTGGTAGATCACGATCTACCTAATGGGCACCCCTGGCCTAAACACTATGGTCCTCATAAAGTGGTCAAAGAAAATAGGAGTTTTGTACTTACTGTATAATCATTTTCTTTAGGTCCATTGAGGGACATAGGTCTCTTATTTTAGAATGCTCAGTACTACTTTGCTACAAAACTGAGGCATGATGGTTGTGGGTGAGGTTATGCTCTGTTGGCTAATTTTGTTTTGTATGCCATATCTCCTGTAGTCTTCCAACAGTCTTAGAATTTGTGTGTCCCTCAATGGACTCCAAGTAAAAGGTTTTATGGTGAATAAGAAAATTCCTATATTTTTTTACTTTTGGAGGGTACTTCACGTTTTTTATAACTGTCTGCATCTGCTGGTGATTCTTACCCTCTGCATTTGTTTTGGTCACCTATGTCAGTGGGATAGAAAGTGATGAGAAATGCTGCATTTTAATGGTTTTCAATGAAACGAGATGTGAGGACAAATTATAAAGTAAGTATTTCTGTTCTGGAAACAACTGTCTAGGACAGTGGTGGCGAACCTTGGCACTCCAGCTGTGCCAAAACTACAAATCCCAACATGCATCTGCCTCTGGGAGTTATTTCTGTGGCTGTCAGAGCCTTGCAATGCCTCATGGGACTTGTAATTCCAAAACAGCTGGAGTGCCAAGGTTCGCCACCACTGGTCTAGGATAAGATTTAATTTTAATTAGTGGTCTGTGTTGGGGACAGGAAGTGAAGGGAAATCCTGTTAAAGGGACAAGGACAGAAAACAAGCTGACAGGGGTTTTAACTTTTTCCTACTCTTATTAAAACTAAAAAGTTAGCCTATAGATAAAGTTTTTAAGAATATAAAAAGAAATAAAGAAAATGTGTAGTATATGAATTAAACACTCTACAGTACCCTAAAATCTTTTTTTTTTATCCAAAGAATGTTACAGACATTAAGAAGTTAAAATCTGTGGGGATATGCACCGTGAAAGGCATTCAGATGACCACCAAAAAGACCTTGTGTAACATAAAGGGTCTGTCGGAGGCTAAAGTGGACAAGATCAAAGAAGCTGCAAACAAGTTAATAGTGAGTTGCAAACCAAATTTTTTTAAATGATTTTTTGAATAGTGGTTTTGCAAAATTAACATGTTCTTAAAGTGACAATAAACCCTCAGATTTTGTAACATAAAACAATACTGTAATGTGTGCCTTACTATAATTCATGGTTGTTTCCCTTCTCTTTGCTGCTCTTCCTTTTAAATCTGTATCTGTTCTCATGCTGGGCAGAACTTCTGTTTTGCAGCAGACTGCCTTGTCTCAGGAATGGATATATGGTGTCTGTGTATAGGTTTGTATAGGTTTGTAACCTGAGCCAGCACTACAGGAAGAGGCCCTGAGCTGCAAAGGGAAGTTCTCCCCAAGCATGAGAAGACATGAGGATTTAAAAGGAAGAGCAGCAAAGAGAAGGGAAACTACCATGGATTACAGTAAGGCACACATTACAGTATTGGTTTATGTTAAAAAATCTGAGGGTTTAATGTCACTTTAATTCCTCTTAAAAACTCTGCATAAGGCCCCTTACTCTGTGATGAATCCTAAATTGAATTACCGTAATGTTGAATTCTGAAGTAGGTTAGGTAGGTATGGCCCTCTGTAGGCATAATGTGACCTGTTTAGCTCACTGTTTTATTTGAGTTCGGCATGAGTTAAAGTAACTTTTGATGTAAATTTCACATTTATACATGTTTGCTATTTCATAATTTAGTTAAGGTTTAAAATGTAGAGTTGCATACAGTGTATATTGACTTCTTCAATATCTCTATAGAATTGCAGAACAGCCGTTGAAATACACTGGCCAGTGGCCAGATTATTATGACCTCCTGACGTTTGTAGGCAAATTGGCTATAATTTCGCACTAGAGGGCCAGACCATTATACATAGGGAAGCAGGTGGTTTACCACGACAGTAGAAGTGATTTTTTTCTGAAGATATGGGTAAACAACATGATTTAACAGCCTTTGAGCGTGGGATGATTGTTGGCGCTCGGAGCCATGGAGCGAGTATCAGCAAAACAGCAGAATTCGTTAAATGTTCAAGAGCAGCTGTTGTTAAAGTGTTTAAAGGCTGGACTGTCAGCCGAAAATCTGGGTCTGAACGTACGAATTGTGGCCGTCAGCAACTAGTCAATGTTAGGGCAGAACGGAGAGTGGCAAGACTGGTACAAGACAACAGAAGGGCAACAGTGAATATATATATACACACACACTGTGACAGGACAGTGCCGGGCTGAGAGGGTCCAGAAAACATATAGGGGTCTATTCACTCCTAGTATAAAGTTTCACACAGGTGACACTGACTCCACTGGGGTGGCACCGCACAGGTGACACTGACTCCGCTGGGGTGACAGTGACGCTGCACAGGTGACACTGACTCCGCTGGGGTGACATTGCACAGGTGACACTGACTCCGCTGGGGTGACATCGCACAGGTGACACCGACTCTGCTGGGGTGACACCGCACAGGTGACACTGACTCCACTGGGGTGACAGTGACACCGCACAGGTGACACGGACTCCGCTTGGGTGACAACGCACAGGCGATACTGACACCGCTGGGGTGAACGCACAGATAACACTGACACCTGCTGTCCTCTGCCAAACCCCTACCCCAGTGCAATAGGTGGGTGGGACTGTACCAACTGGACTGCTGGGGCCCCTTACTTGACTGCTGGCCGTACCCACCTTATGGCAGGCCTGCTTCTGGTCTTACACAAAGACAGGGTGGTTTTGAGGCCCAAAACTTCCTGCCTACCAAGGGTATATTTGTACTTTTACTTAAACCAGGATATCATTCTTCTGTCCCTCTGTCTAGCTCCAATTCATTAGAAGATCTCTCTCCATTCCTTGGATGTGGTTCTGGCTGCGAGAGTTTATCCACGGCTGCATACCCATCTGTGTGAACAGAAAACCGTTTGGGTCCAGAGCAGCTAGAATAGGTGCAGAAATGAAAGCCACTGGAACGATGTCTCGCACTCTGGAGACCACAGGACCTGTCGGGGAAGGTTATTTTTGGTTAGGCCAGTCAAGGGCTTGATAATGGTGCTCAGAGACAAACCTACGATAATATCCTGCTGTCCCCAGAAAAGCGAAGACCTGGGTTTTTGTCCTAGGGGTGGGCCAGTTGGTAATTACCTCTACCTTTTTTTGTTTTAAAGTACTTTTTATTCAGTTTTGCATATAACATACATTAACAACAATCACCTACAGCAGTAGGGGTACATACTTAGTCTTAACATCCCACATCCCCACCCTCCATCCCCACATAACAGAACCCCCCCCCACAAAACTTGTGCGAGGTTGTGCCCCAGGACCGAGTGTATCACCAGAGCCAGACATCTCAGAATGCCTTAGTGCCAAAAAAATTGTGTATTTCCAGGCTGGTTCCATAACTGGGGTGGCTGAGTGCCCGGATAAACACAATGGGTCTAACAGTCTCCTGTAATTATATCCCCCCCATGGCGAGGCCGGATAATGAGGTGTGAACTACAAGATGATGAGGTATAGTGCAATAAGTACAGCCTCCTACATTATCCTAAGAGTTCTCAAGGTGGCTAAGCTCCATCTCTTGCTCGTAATTAGGCCAAAGCAATCCAGCCACCCCAAATCTTGTCAAACTTCCCAGGGCATCCTCTATTGAGATAGGCCGCCTTGTACAGATGTAGGGAGGAATCGACAACACCCCTCCACTCCGCCACACCGTGGGAGGGTCTTTCCTCTTCCAGTGGAGGACCACTTGTTTCCTAACAGAGGACAACAATATTTCAGCCAGTGTGCGCAGGGCAGTGGTAGGGGCAACCTGTTCAGTGAGCCCCATCAAGCATACTGATATAGTTTGCGGAACAGGGAGTGCTATAACCTGTGAGATGAAGTCAGTTACTAGTTTCCAGTACCCCGCAATCCCCGGACAGTCCCAACAAATGTGACAAAAATCAGCCGGTTGTGCCAAACAACGCCAACACGAGATTGTGGGATCACGGTAAATCCTCGCAAGTCTTGCAGGCGTGTAGTAAATTCGATGCAGGATTTTAAATTGTATTAGCCTGTCCCTGATAGAAACCAGGTGGGAGAAGGGGTAGTCCCACACCTCCTCCGAGTCGTCATCGGAGAGATCCGGCACGTCCATTACCCATTTTGGTTTGCAAGGGAGCCTGTGGACACCCTCTGTAGCTGACAGGGCCTGGTACACCAGCGATAGAGGTTTCTGTATACCCTCCTGTCGGAGCATGGATTCCAGAGGCGAAACCGTAAGGGAACAATGAGGCCCCTCCATCTGCGCCTGGAAGGCATGCCGTAACTGGAAATATCTAAATAGGTAGCTATTTGGAAGTTTAAATTTCCCCTGTAGCTCTGCAAAGGATACAAGTGAACCGGTCAAAGTCAGATCCCCCAATGTCTTAACTCCTCTCATTGACCAAATCTGAAAGTCAGGTATAGCCATGACATGCCTCAGTCTCGGGTTGTTCCACAGGGGAGCGTGTGGCGATAATTGAGCACCTTCTGGGTACAGGATTTTACACACCTCGTCCCAAGCCCTAAGAGTTGCCTCCATAGGGGCTGTCAGGGGATATGGCGCCCCCACTCCCCTATAAACCAACCCCGTAAGAGCCACATACGACCCCAGCAACGCTGCCTCTGTCACCACAGCAGCATCACCATCCTCCGCAGTGAGCCAGCGGTGGGCTACCACTATCTGGCCCGCCAGGTAGTATTTCTTGAGATTAGGTAATGCAAGGCCTCCCTCAGTCCAGGGCTCGTGGAGAAGGCTGAGCTTCACCCGTGGAGTCCTGGAATTCCACACAAAGGTGGAAAAGAGCCCATGCATCTGCTTAAAAAAGGCGTTATGTACCCGTGTGGGAGCATTGCGGAGGAAGTACAGCAGGACGGGGAGTACCTTCATCTTAATGAGATTAGTGCGCCCTATGAGAGTCAGTGGCAGGTGCATCCACGCCTCCAGCCTGCATTTAGTGTTTGGTAACAGAGGAAGCACATTCAGTTTATAGTAGTCTCCCACCCCCGCAGTAATTGTAACCCCTAAGTAGGTAAGTTTGTCCACCCATTGGAAAGGGAGATCAGGGTTCGCCTGCAGCTTAGTCAGAGGACTCAGTTGTAGGATATGTGACTTTGACCAGTTCACCCGCAACCCCGAGAACACAGCGAATTCCTCCAGCACCTCCAACACTGCACGCAGGGATGGCCCAGCATCAGAAAGAAACAGGATGAGGTCATCTGCGTACAGTGCCAGGCGCTCCTCCACCCCCCCTACCTGAATACCCGCTATGTTCGGGGAGGATCTGAGGGCCACCGCCAGGGGTTCCATCACCAGAGCGAATAAGGCTGAGGATAATGGGCAACCCTGACGCGTGCCCCGCTCCACTGCAAAGGTGCGGAGAGAGCATGGCCAATTTTCAAGGCCGCCCTGGGTCTATTGTACAATAAGTCTATCCATTGTCGAAAACGTGGTCCAAAACCCATAGATCGATGCAGGATTTTAATCGGAGTACTTGGGGCCATGAATCCCCAATCCCCCGAGTCAAATGCCTTGGCTATGTCCAGGGACACCAACGCTCTGGTGCTCTACACACTTTGCAATAGGTGGATATGGGTAAAAACCTGTCGCAGATTGGTGTCCGTGGACTTGCCCGGCATGAACCCTGTCTGATCACTATTAACCAGTGAGCCTATCACCTTGGACAATCTAGTTGCCAGCACCTTGGTTAGAATTTTTAGGTCCATATTGAGAAGGGCTATGGGTCTGTAAGAGGAACACAGGAGAGGGTCCTTGCCGGGTTTAGGGAGCAGCACCACATGTGCATCCCGGAACGAATCCGGGAGGCCACCAGTCTCCAGGGCAGATGCATATAGGTCCCGGAGCCTGGGGGCCAGTTTCTCCGCGTACAATTTATACCATTCCTCAGGCAAGCCATCCAGCCCTGGCGATTTCCCATTAGGGAATGAAGCAATGGCCACCAGTATCTCAGGATCCGACACATCTGCATCCATACTTCCACTGTTCACCATGCCCAAAGCCGGCAAGGATAAGCCCCCCCAGGAGTCCCTCCAGGCGCTCCGAATCATACGTTGGGATCCTGGAATATAAGTGTTGGCAGTACTTTTGAAATTCCTGCAGGATGTCCCGAGGCTCCGTAACGCGATCATCCCTCTCACCCAGAATACATGGAATAGATGTTTGAGTCCTCTGATCCGCCACTAGGAGGGCCAAAAGTCTACCATTTTTGTCACCCCGTTCAAAGAGTGATTCACGGAGTTCCCGCAGGGAGCATCTAGTCAACTCCACATGGTGTAAATTGAGGGCCCTGCATGCCACTCTCAGCGCCTCCAGAGATGACTCCCCCGGGGAATCCGCGAAAGCTGCCGTACACCCAGACTCCACCCTCTGCAATTCCTCCAAAGTAGCGTTAAACTCCACCCGGGAGGCCATAATAGCCGAAACATATTCCCCCCTCACATTAGCTTTAAAGGCATCCCACACCACATTAGGGGATGCTGTACCCTCATTTACGTCCCAGTACCCATCCATAGCAGGGACAATATGGGTCGAAACCGCTTCCACGCTCAGCCAGCTTGGTGACAGCCTCCAACACCCAGAGCCCCCCGGACCAGGGAGCAACAAGGAAATTGATAGGGGGACATGGTCTGATAATCCCCCAGGTAGATAGGTAGCCCAGACAACCAGATTAAGCAGATCTTTGTTGCCAAAGGCCATATCTATACGGGCCGAGGAGCCATGGGTGTGGGAGAGATGAGAGTACGCCCGCTGTCCTGGATTTTTCCATCCCCAAATCTCCTCCAAGCCGACCGCATCCGCCCAGGATATCAATTCCAATCCCGCGGCTCTGGCCACATTGGAGGAGTCTAGAGAGGGGTCCAGTATGTTATTGAAGTCACCCGCTATTAGGACAGGCAAAGGAAGGAAAGCCGCCAACCTCTGGAAGACGGTGTAGAGGATCTGCACCTGAAAAGGGGGCGAAACATACATATTAACAATAGCGAATTGCTTCGCATTCACGTTGAGTATTAATACGAGGTATCTGCCCCCAGGATCAATGATGGTATGGATAACCGAACAAGGCAGGGACCTACTAACCAGAATCGTCACCCCCCTTGCATACACCGAATAAGGAGCACGGTATGTTTTATGCAGCCATGGGCGTCTCAATGTCAAAACCTTGCTGCCAGTGAGGTGGGTTTCCTGCAAAAGAATAATGTGTGGGCGCTGTTGTTTCAGGTAATTCAAAATCATAGCACGTTTGAATTTGTCATTGAGAACCCTCACATTCCATGACATAATATCAATACGATCCCCCATCATAACAAATAAGAGACATGAGTGGCCTAGGAGAATACAGGTGAAACTCGAATAATTAGAATATCGTGCAAAAGAAATTGCAGTAAGTGCTGTAAAAGGGGCCCAAACCAAGTACTGAGTACATATGCATGCTTGTACTTTTCAGAGGTCCGATATTGTTCTATGTACAATCCTTGTTTTATTGATTGCATGTAATAATCTACTTTTTTGAGGTTGTGGATTTGGGGTTCTTGGGGTTTTCATGAGCTGTAAGCCATAATCATCACAATTATGACAAATGACGGCTTGAACTATCTTGCTTTGCATGTAATGAGTCTATCACATATATTAGTTTCACCTTTTTAAGTTGCATTAGTGAAATAAATGAACTTTGCACGATATTCTAATTATTCGAGTTTCACCTGTACATTGGACACATCAGGCCGAGCATATGCATGAAAAAGAACCTCCTCCCACCGCCCCAAGGACACACATGGCACATTCCCCCCCTAATAAACAACCCAATAACCCTCATTGACAACTCCCTTGCTTGCTAGTAAACAAAACAACCTTTAACCCACTATAAGCTTAGACCCAAACAGCCGACCAATTGTCAGAGCACCTCCAGGTAAAGATGTCCCAGTGTTGGGATAAAAATCCCCAAAAAGAAAAAGTAAAGGGCTAAACTAAAAAAACAGCCAGTTCCGGGTGTGGTGTAGTACCTGCCGCCTCCTAATGGAGACTAAGCCATCCGCAAAAGATAAGAACGTGGGGCAGCCTTCGGGCCTCGAGGAGAACAGCAGGAGATGGTACTTACAGAATCCGCCCGAGTCCTTAGTCGCCCCAAAACTAACTCCTGCCCGACAGTAAGGTGAGATCACGTGACAGTCCCAAAGCAGGGCAGTCCAGGTGAGCCCAGGCCAGGAAAGTGAACCAAATAAAGCGGATCCCTCTTATCTCAATACATCCACCCAACCTCCCGCCTGGGCCGGGGTATCAAAAAAATGAACCTTGCCTGAATGCTGGACACGTAGTTTACTTGGATAAAACATGCCACATTGGATCCCCTTCTCCCGAAGTCTGCGACGCACATCCACGAACGACCTCCTTCGCTTCTGGATCTCTGCGGAAAAATCAGGAAAGAACCGAAGTTGCGCGTTACCGCAGCACATGTCAGAGGACTTGCGAGCCGCAGCCAGGATCCTGTCCCTGTCTCTGTAGTTCAGGAGACGTGCCAAGAGGGGGTGTGGGGGGGCTCCAGGTAGAGCCCTGCCAGTGGGCACCCGGTGCGCCCTTTCCACCACAAATGTAGGAGGCAGTATGTCAAGCGCCAGAACACTTTTAAACAGGGTTTCAGCAAAGTGTACCGCATCCGTTCCCTCTTCCCCCTCTGGTACTCCAATAATGAGCACATTATTTCTCCTCATGCGGTTCTCAGCGTCATCCACCTTTGCAGCGAGCACACGCACTGTATGTTGCAAATCAGTAATTGCAGCAGTGTGGCCCTGCACGTGTCCTCCACCTGCGACACCCTCGTTTCCGCCATGGTGAGGCGTGTGCGAATTTCGTCCAAATCATGGCGGATCAGGGTGGATTCAGCAGCCAGGTGATCAATTTTGGCCGTGAGAGTAACTTGGCACCCCTCAATCGCAGCCAGGATTACAGAGGTCCCTGCAGCTCCTGGGGCATGTGGCTCTATCTCCCCAGTAATAGGGGTCCGTGGTGGCCCATCACTAACCCCCTCCACGCTATCCCCTTCCATGTTCAGCAGCGGCAGGAGAGGCCCAGGGACAAGCACAGGGGAGTTCAAGATGGCGCCTGAGCCCTTCATCTTCCGGGTGGATCTTCTCAGTGCTGCGGCACGTCTGCGGGACCTGGCGGACATAGATCGTCGCTCAGGTGAGTCCAGCACAGGGTGAGGGACCGGGACCGGTCAAAGGGTGCGGTAGGCAGGAGGAAATACAGGATATCCCGAACGGAGGCAGCAGAGCTTCACCCGACACATGCGCTCACTCTCACATCGCGGCCACACCCCCGCAATTACCTGTACCTTAGCTGGCTCGGGGCGCTGTCGCCCACAGCCCACCCGATGTCCAAGATACTGTACCTCGGACATCCCTATGCTACATTTTTCTGACTTCAGGGTTAGTCCCGCAGCCCTGATGCGGTCTAACACGGTACCCAGGTGGAGCTGGTGTTCCTCCCAGGTGTCACTGTAGATTGCGATGTTGTCCAGGTATGCACAAGCATAATCTTGTAGGCCATCGAGCAGTTGATCCACCATACGCTGGAACGTCGCCAGAGCATTCTTCATCCCAAATGGCATGACCTTAAACTGGTATGGGCCAAAAGGGGTAATAAATGACGACTTTGGAACTAATTCCTGGTCCAGTGGAATTTGCCAGTACCCTTTGCATAGTTCAAGGGTAGTCAGGAAAGTTCCCCGGGCGATGCGGTCTAGTAGCTCATTGACCCGGGGCATGGGGTATGCATCTGTCGTCGGTAATCTACATAGAACCGAGTAGTACCATCTCGGTTCGGGACCAGTACTACTGGGGATGCCCATGGGCTACTGGATGGCTCGATGACTCCTAAATCGAGCATCTCCTTAATCTCCATCCTCATACTCCTCTCTTACTGCCTCGGGAACCCGGTAAGCCCCTTGCCTTAGAGGTGGCTGTCGCTGGGTCTCCACACGGTGCACTGCCATGGTAGTGTACCCAGGGGCAGTGGAGAACATGTCCTGGTGTTGCCTAATGACCAGCCTGACCTGATCCTGTTGCTCTGGCCCTAGCTGCTCATCTAACCTCACTGCCTCTATGCCTACGCAGTCCCTAACCCACTCTGGGAGCTCAGGAAAGGAAAAGCTCTCAGAGTCTTCCGCTGCTGGAGCGCAAATAGCGGCTACCTCCTCGGGCCTCTCTTGGTACACTTTGAGCATGTTCACATGGAAGGTTAATTGGATTGTTTCATCTGAACATTTAGCTACCAAGTAGGTAGTGTCACATATTTGCTGCACTACCTTGTACAGTCCTTGCTAAGTGGCCGGTAACTTGTCTGACTTGGTCGGCTTAAGGGCAAGAACTTTCTGCCCTATAGACAGGGTACGGTCCCGAGTGGTGCGGTCATACCAGCGCTTCTGCCGTTCCTGTGCGGTCGGAAGGTTCTCACGTATGATGTCCGTAAGTTCCTTCAGCCGGTCCCTAAGCGCTAAGACATACCCTACAACAGGAGTCTCCTCAGTCCCCTCCCCTCCTTCCCAGTGGGCTCTAGGCAAATCTAGGTGCCCCCTCACCCTCCCCACCATACAGAAACTCAAATGGGGAGAATCCGGTAGATTCCTGCGGGACTTCCCGGTAGGCGAACAGGAGGTGCGGCAGGAGTTTCTCCCAATCCCGGGCATCCACGTACTGATCTGCCTGGTCAGCTGCCTTGTCCAGTGTGAGGGGTTTTTGATCCCAGACCCATTCACGAACTTCTATGGGGGGACTGTTCATAAAATTGTTCCAGGAGAATGAGCTGAGCAGCGAGGGGGGTTGCTTGGGAAAACCAAGCGTTGACAGAGCGGGCCATCTGATGCGCCCATTCCGTGTAGGGCTGGCCTTTTCTCCATCTTAGGTTACAAAATTTTATTCAATGTGCCTCAGGAGTTATGGTATACCGGGCTAACTGCCTCTCCTTGACCCGCTCATAATTATTTTTGTCCTCCCCAGGTATATCTTCAAAAGCATCCAGGGCATGACCGGAGAGTTTGCTGATTAAGATGGTGACCCAGTCTGCTTTATCAATACCCTGAAGGTCACACTGTGTCTCAAAGACCTGCAGGTAGCGGTCGATCTCTTCCGCACCGTCCTGGAAGGACCGAAATGCTGCATACGGGAGTTTCTTACGGCATCCCCGCTCAGCTGCAGCAACGCCCCCCGATCGCCTTCTGCAGCTCCGACATGTTTAACTGCGTAGTGTGAGCGATGATCTGGGTAATCGCTTCTTCCGGTGGAGTGGTTGCATAGAGCGCAAATCGCCACTGAATGTCTCGCTGCAGCTCCGACATCTCGATGCCTTCCATGGTTGGCTCACTAGCCCGATCAAAGGTCCTGTCACCTTCCATGAGCTCAGCAATCAGTGTGGACTTGGACTTGTTGCTGGCTCTTTCTCCATGGGATTCCAATAGATCCTTGAGGATGCTCCGTTTAAGGCTGGAGTAGAGAAGCTCCATTTGATGAGGTCCCGGTGGTGGTTTGGATGTTCCAGATACAGGGAATCATCCCACCGCTTGCCACCAAATGTGACGGACTCCCAGATACTCTGACGGGATATCTCCGTCTTAAGCCTGTTCCCTGGGTGCGGGAACCAGAAGCAAGTGAATTCCTGAATTCCTTCCTGCTGCATACCCCAAGAATCAGACAGCACTAACTTTGGAGTGGAAACATGAACTGATTTATTGAAGAAAGCA
>NW_017308507.1:186305-186749 GCF_000935625.1 Nanorana parkeri
ACAAAAGGTGCAGGCGGATTGCCGACGCGCGGACTCCCCCATATACAAAAGTGGGGTTAAGGTGTGGCTCTCCATGCAGCATCTCAGGCTCTCCTGCCCTTCCAAAAAACTGGGGCCCCGCTATCTCGGTCCCTTCACAATCATCGACATGGTCAACAATGTTGCTGCACGGCTGCGACTACCGGCGTCCCTTGGCATCCACCCCGTATTCCATGTCTCGTTACTGAAGCCACACAGTGCCAACACCTTCACGGGTCGGGAGCCTATTCCTCCTCCTCCCATTCGGGTGGATAACGATGATGAATATGAAGTCCAGGAGGTCCTAGACTCCCGCAGACGGCATGGAGGTCTAGAGTACCTCATCCACTGGAAGGGGTATGGTACCGAGGAGCGTTCCTGTGAGTTCAGGTAATGTCCACGCGGCGGCCAAGGTCCGTGCATTCC
>NW_017308507.1:187503-188858 GCF_000935625.1 Nanorana parkeri
AAGGGGTTCCACTCACGGCCCAGCCGTACCCCCCTGACAGAAAAAGACCCGCGATACTCCTAGGCAGTCGGCGCGGGCCAAAATACTTTTTTAATCCTAAGGCCCCGTCCGTCACGAGTAGGGTTGCACTGATACCAAGTACAGTACTTGGTACAAGTACATATACCGATACTTTTGAGCTCGAAGACTACACTAGAGAAAAATTAGAAAGCAGCTGTCATTTGTAAGGAGCACACGGAGCTCCTGGGATTTGTACATCTCTGTTTTAATGTATGATTTTGTTTTTATAAATATAAATAAAGGGATGCACAGATACCAGTTTTGTGAGTACAAGTACTGGTACTTGTCGAGTACTTACAAGTACGAGTACTGATATATTTTTCTTTATTGTCATGTGACAGTTTTTCTAAAACAATACAGACTAATAATTTCAGGACAGTGATGGAGTGCCAGAGCCAGGTCCCAGCTGCAAACCGCTGCAACGTTGGTAGTTCTCATGAAAATGCCAAGTATCGGCACTGGTACTCGAGAAGTATCTGTGCATCCCTAGTCATGAGTGTAGGCCCCGATAAAGCAGTGGCCTCGAGTAGTGTACCGCCGCTGGAGCTGCCAGCCCCTTCCTTGCTGTCCATGCCTCGTTTCTCCCCGCCCTCTACACCTACATCCGGGGACAGCGAGGATGGCCAGAATATGTCGCAGATATCAGGAGCAGCAGAGGGCATGGGTGCTCGGGATCCGGGGGCGCAGCGGCACTCAGCAGACTTTATCATTGGAGACTTGCTTAGTTCGCTGTCCACTAAAGTGGATATTGAGGCTCTGGTGGCGAAAATTGAGGAGGCCCATAGGACCTGAGGCAGGAGGTGCACCAACTCAATACACGGGTTGATGGAGGCGAGGCTTGCGGCTTTGGAGGCCTCCCATGACCTGCAAATGGGACGGATGTCTGATATGTAGCTCCATTTTGAAGATTTGGAGGATAGGAACAGGCGCAACAATTTGCGACTGCGGGGCATTCCAGAAGCCATGGGACCAGAAAACGTGCATAATACCGTTGTGGCAATCTTCAACACCCTATTGGGTAATCTACCTAATACAGTGACTGAATTGGATCGAGCACACAGAGCCTTGGGCCCTAGATCCAATGATCCAGACCAGCTGCATGACATTATCTGTCAAGGAGGAAATACTCCGGAAAGTTTGGTTCCAGGGAACCTTGGACTTTGATGGAGCTACAGTGGGGGGTCCTACCTGATCTATCCAGGGTGACACTACAGCGGAGTTTCGCAATTGTTTACAATATTTCTATTGTGATTGTCATTTATTTCACTAAGGCAACTTAAAAGGTGCAACTAATA
>NW_017308508.1:0-639 GCF_000935625.1 Nanorana parkeri
TATATCCAAGCCAACAATCAGAGAGGAGCTATCTCCATGTTATACTCCATACTGCTCGATTCTCCCCCTAAACCGCCGTATATGTTGGCCTGGGATCAGGACTTAGGTGAGGTGGCTTCGGAGGAGGATTGGAAACGTCGATCAAGGGTGACAACCCGAGGCTTACTTAATGTTTCACTCTCGGAAGCCAACTTTAAAGTATTCTCCAGGTGGTACCTGGTGCCCTCTAGACTTGCACTTATTTACCCGGGAACATCGCCCTTATGTTTTCGGGGATGTGCGCTCGAGGGCACCATGTACCATGTATGGTGGACATGCCCGCGTATCCGAAACTTTTGGGGAGGGGTTTTTAACTTAATCTTCCGGGTCGTGGGCATAAGAGTCCCAAGAGACCCTAGGCTGGTCTTGCTTAATGACACTATCCCTGAAACTCCTCAACACTCTAGAAGATTGATACATTTCATATTCCTGGCAGCTAAAGTTACGATCGCTAAAACATGGAAGACACCCAGGGTACCGCTGAGCCAGGTTAGGACTAAGCTGTCTTGGATTATGACTCATGAAAAATTGGCGAGTATACTCCAAGACAAAACGGAACAGTTTGAGCTTACCTGGGCACCGTGGGCGGCATATGTAAAC
>NW_017308508.1:716-2798 GCF_000935625.1 Nanorana parkeri
TAAAACCTATTACAAAAGTTGGTATATAACCCCATTGTTTTTTTTTTTTTTTGGGTTTTTTTGTTGTTTTTTTTTTTTTTTTGGTGTTGTCGTTTTTATTGTTCTTGTTTTTATTATGTCTTTAGGTTTTGTAAGGCACTATAATAGGGATAACCTAGTAACCCGGTCTCGACTGTTCTGACACAAGCTTTTGGTAAGAATAGTCGACAAGTCCCTGGGTTTTTGACCATCGGTTGAGCGACTGCTAAACCCCAAGATGACAAGATGGGACATAGGTATATCTTCAGGGGGTAAAATAGGAATAGTTCCGCTAAGGCCGAAGTTTGGAGCGGGAAGCTGGGCAGGGGGCCAGCTTGAGCCGAAATAAAAAACGGTAAGCTTGTGTCGACAGTTGAGACCAGACACTAGAGATGGAATAATAAGGAATCCTGAAGACTGTCCTTTTTGTTCTTTGTTTTTTTGTTTTGTTACATTGTAGTATGTGGATGGTCATTGTATATGCCTCAATAATATATCATAGGACTGTATACATTGTATATAATATATGAGAGGACTGTATACATTGTATATAATATATGAGAGGACTGTATACATTGTATATAATATATATGATGGGACTGTATACATTGTATATAATATATGATAGGACTGTATACATTGTATATAATATATGAGAGGACTGTATACATTGTATATAATATATGATAGGACTGTATACATTGTATATAATATATGATAGGACTGTATACATTGTATATAATATATGATAGGACTGTATACATTGTATATAATATATGATAGGACTGTATACATTGTATATAATATATGATAGGACTGTATACATTGTATATAATATATGATAGGACTGTATACATTGTATATAATATATGATAGGACTGTATACATTGTATATAATATATGATAGGACTGTATACATTGTATATAATATATGATAGGACTGTATACATTGTATATAATATATGATAGGACTGTATACATTGTATATAATATATGATAGGACTGTATACATTGTATATAATATATGATAGGACTGTATACATTGTATATAATATATGATAGGACTGTATACATTGTATATAATATATGATAGGACTGTATACATTGTATATAATATATGATAGGACTGTATACATTGTATATAATATATGATAGGACTGTATACATTGTATATAATATATGATAGGACTGTATACATTGTATATAATATATGATAGGACTGTATACATTGTATATAATATATGATAGGACTGTATACATTGTATATAATATATGAGAGGACTGTATACATTGTATATAATATATGAGAGGACTGTATACATTGTATATAATATATATGATGGGACTGTATACATTGTATATAATATAAGATGGGACTGTATACATTGTATATAATATATATGATAGGACTGTATACATTGTATATAATATATGATGGGACTGTATACATTGTATATAATATATGATGGGACTGTATACATTGTATATAATATATGATGGGACTGTATACATTGTATATAATATAAGATGGGACTGTATACATTGTATATGATATATATGCTCAGTCTTGCGGCCCATCCACCACACCGGGGTCTGGCCAATGGGGATCCGTCTCGTGATGACGGGATTGTGAGATCGGAGAATAAAAATCGCAAATCTGAAGATTTCACTTCATGGTGACAGGTGATCTCCCCTCCCCCGAACTTACCTGCGAGGTGGATGAGGAAAGCCGCCATGAAGACAGAGCGCAGCGTCAGCGCCCCCATGGCTGACCCGGGACAGAAGGCCAATGATTCGCTGGACTCGGGGAGGATTGGTGCAGAGTGGCGAAGCCGTGACTTATATCTGTGGAGGACGGGGGAGGGGGCGAGCCACAAATTGGGCGGATAATGGCGGAATGCGGGGAAAAAGTCTGAAAAATACTGGAGGGAACGTCCCACACCTGACTGATCGGAATATCCCCCAAACTGCGTTCTACAGACAGAGGAATGTCACCGGACAGATCGCAGGCTGCACCCGTCCCCCCCCCCCCCCCCCCCCCGCCCCGCCCACACCTGACAACAC
>NW_017308508.1:3866-10111 GCF_000935625.1 Nanorana parkeri
GCCCCTCATAATGGGCACAGCGGGTGTACAGACCCGGGAACTCAGCACAGGGATGGTGGGAGCCCCTCATAATGGGCACAGCGGGTGTACAGACCCGGGAACTCAGCACAGGGATGGTGGGGGCTCCTCATAATGGGCACAGCGGGTGTACAGACCCGGGAACTCAGCACAGGGATGGTGGGGGCCCCTCATAATGGGCACAGAGGGTGTACAGACCCGGGAACTCAGCACAGGGATGGTGGGGGCTCCTCATAACCATTTCTTGTCAGACGGGAAATTTCCGGTGAAATTACCTGGGGGGAGCTTTGTACATACCGGAGAGGTTTATTTTGGGTTATTGCGTGACTTCCTGTGTATAGAAGAATGAGAAGAACGAGGATCACCCCGAGGGAAGCCATGTGTGGGAGGAGCCGGGGGTGGTGGAGATTGTGATTGGCCATCTGATCCCCATACACACAGCAATTTTAATAGATCAGAATAACTAGCAAACAGAAACCCGCAGCCGACCTCCCTGTCTGCCTGACCTCACCATGATAGATGTCGCTTGCCGTGTGTGCGGTCGGATTTACCAATTGAACAGATTTAGAGCCGAATTGAACTTTGAAGTTGAAATCAGTGAAATATATTCGGATTCTTCAGAACAAAAAAGGTGTGAAAAGTCCGACAACTTTCTTTCTAAATGGACCTGTGTCTTTATTCAACCTCCAATACTATGCAACTATGTAAAACAGCCACAGCCTGAGTAGAGAAGCTTCTCCCCGGCCGGCGTGCTGCAGAGAAGGAGGAGCCTGGTTCTCAGTGTTGAAGCAGTGGCCTCCCTGCAGAGGTCTGACATGTCTCCTACTGACTCACAGCTAATGCTCTCCAATCAGCAGCAGGCATGTGAGTCCTCTGCAGAGAGACCACTGCTTCCACACTGAGAACAAGGCTCCTCCTTCTCTGCAGCATGCTGGCAGGGGATGGGCTTCTCCACCCCATCTGTGGCTGCCTTCTGCAGAAAGTATCTGAGCTGGTTGCCCATTCTGGTGTGCGACCGGAGGTACTTCCCAGTATCACATGGAGTGTCACTCATAGCACATCAGGAAGCATGTGCTATGAGTCCTCCACCCCACCCCCCCGTATATCAGAGGTTTTAGATAACCGTCTTCTGCAGAATTTGTGAAAACCTGCAATCCCGTGTCTCCAGAGACCCCCCCCCATCATGTGACTCCAGAGACCCCCTGCGATCCCGTGTCTCCAGAGACCCCCCGCGATCATGTGTCTCCAGAGACCCCCTGCGATCCCGTGTCTCCAGAGACCCCCCGCGATCCCGTGTCTCCAGAGACCCCCCGCGATCCCGTGTCTCCAGAGACCCCCCGCGATTCCGTGTCTCCAGAGACCCCCCGCGATTCCGTGTCTCCAGAGACCCCCCGCGATCCCGTGTCTCCAGAGACCCCCCGCGATCCCGTGTCTCCAGAGACCCCCCGCGATCCCGTGTCTCCAGAGACCCCCTGCGATCCCGTGTCTCCAGAGACCCCCGCAATCCCGTGTCTCCAGAGACCTCCTTGCGATCCTTTGTCTCCAGAGACCCCCGGCGATCCTGTGTCTCCAGTGACCCCCGCAATCCCGTGTCTCCAAGGACCCCCCGCGATCCTTTGTCTCCAGAGACCTCCCGCTATCCTGTGTCTCCAGAGACCCCCTGCGGTACTGCGTGTTCCACTGCGGGTGATCACACTGTGGGTGGCAGGCTCATTTGAGCTGCCATTGAAATGAATGGCACTGCAACATACCTCCCGCAGCAGAATTTGTCAGCCCGGGACTGACGGCTCCCAGTGGCAAGATTCCGCAGATGGCGGCTGAATGTAAATACAGCTTGCAGTGGGCAGGGTACAATAACAAGCCTGCTATTAGCCATTTCAAACTTGCAATAGCCAATAGCAGGCTGGCTACTGCACCCACCCACTGCTTGCTGTGCCTCCTCCCAGCATGGAGCAGAGAGCTAGTGGACCCAACCAACTAATCGATTATGAGAATAGTTGAAAACGTTTTTCATCATCGATTTAATCGATTTGTTGGTTGCAACAAGGGACCCTGCATGCTCAAGCCTGAGGAAGGGACCCTGCGTGCTACAGCCTGAGGAAGGGACCCTGCGTGCTACAGCCTGAGGAAGGGACCCTGCGTGCTCAAGCCTGAGGAAGGGACCCTGCGTGCTACAGCCTGAGGGAGGGATCCTGCGTGCTAAAGCCTGAGGGAGGGATCCTGCGTGCTCAAGCCTGAGGAAGGGACCCTGCGTGCTCAAGCCTGAGGAAGGGACCCTGCGTGCTCAAGCCTGAGGAAGGGACCCTGCGTGCTCAAGCCTGAGGAAGGGACCCTGCGTGCTCAAGCCTGAGGAAGGGACCCTGCGTGCTCAAGCCTGAGGAAGGGACCCTGCGTGCTCAAGCCTGAGGAAGGGACCCTGCGTGCTCAAGCCTGAGGAAGGGACCCTGCGTGCTCAAGCCTGAGGAAGGGACCCTGCGTGCTCAAGCCTGAGGAAGGGACCCTGCGTGCTCAAGCCTGAGGAAGGGACCCTGCGTGCTCAAGCCTGAGGAAGGGACCCTGCGTGCTCAAGCCTGAGGAAGGGACCCTGCGTGCTCAAGCCTGAGGAAGGGACCCTGCGTGCTCAAGCCTGAGGAAGGGACCCTGCGTGCTCAAGCCTGAGGAAGGGACCCTGCGTGCTCAAGCCTGAGGAAGGGACCCTGCGTGCTCAAGCCTGAGGAAGGGACCCTGCGTGCTCAAGCCTGAGGAAGGGACCCTGCGTGCTCAAGCCTGAGGAAGGGACCCTGCGTGCTCAAGCCTGAGGAAGGGACCCTGCGTGCTCAAGCCTGAGGAAGGGACCCTGCGTGCTCAAGCCTGAGGAAGGGACCCTGCGTGCTCAAGCCTGAGGAAGGGACCCTGCGTGCTCAAGCCTGAGGAAGGGACCCTGCGTGCTCAAGCCTGAGGAAGGGACCCTGCGTGCTCAAGCCTGAGGAAGGGACCCTGCGTGCTCAAGCCTGAGGAAGGGACCCTGCGTGCTCAAGCCTGAGGAAGGGACCCTGCGTGCTCAAGCCTGAGGAAGGGACCCTGCGTGCTCAAGCCTGAGGAAGGGACCCTGCGTGCTCAAGCCTGAGGAAGGGACCCTGCGTGCTCAAGCCTGAGGAAGGGACCCTGCGTGCTCAAGCCTGAGGAAGGGACCCTGCGTGCTCAAGCCTGAGGAAGGGACCCTGCGTGCTCAAGCCTGAGGAAGGGACCCTGCGTGCTCAAGCCTGAGGAAGGGACCCTGCGTGCTCAAGCCTGAGGAAGGGACCCTGCGTGCTCAAGCCTGAGGAAGGGACCCTGCGTGCTCAAGCCTGAGGAAGGGACCCTGCGTGCTCAAGCCTGAGGAAGGGACCCTGCGTGCTCAAGCCTGAGGAAGGGACCCTGCGTGCTCAAGCCTGAGGAAGGGACCCTGCGTGCTCAAGCCTGAGGAAGGGACCCTGCGTGCTCAAGCCTGAGGAAGGGACCCTGCGTGCTCAAGCCTGAGGAAGGGACCCTGCGTGCTCAAGCCTGAGGAAGGGACCCTGCGTGCTCAAGCCTGAGGAAGGGACCCTGCGTGCTCAAGCCTGAGGAAGGGACCCTGCGTGCTCAAGCCTGAGGAAGGGACCCTGCGTGCTCAAGCCTGAGGAAGGGACCCTGCGTGCTCAAGCCTGAGGAAGGGACCCTGCGTGCTCAAGCCTGAGGAAGGGACCCTGCGTGCTCAAGCCTGAGGAAGGGACCCTGCGTGCTCAAGCCTGAGGAAGGGACCCTGCGTGCTCAAGCCTGAGGAAGGGACCCTGCGTGCTCAAGCCTGAGGAAGGGACCCTGCGTGCTACAGCCTGAGGAAGGGATCCTGCGTGCTAAAGCCTGAGGAAGGGACCCTGCGTGCTAAACCCTGAGGAAAGTATCCTGCGTGCTAAACCCTGAGGAAGGGATCCTGCGTGCTACAGACTGAGGAAGGGACCCTGCGTGCTAAACCCTGAGGAAAGTATCCTGCGTGCTAAACCCTGAGGAAGGGATCCTGCGTGCTACAGACTGAGGAAGGGACCCTGCGTGCTCAAGCCTGCGGAAGGGACCCTGCGTGCTCAAGCCTGAGGAAGGGACCCTGCGTGCTCAAGCCTGCGGAAGGGACCCTGCGTGCTCAAGCCTGAGGAAGGGACCCTGCGTGCTCAAGCCTGCGGAAGGGACCCTGCGTGCTCAAGCCTGAGGAAGGGACCCTGCGTGCTCAAGCCTGCGGAAGGGACCCTGCGTGCTCAAGCCTGAGGAAGGGACCCTGCGTGCTCAAGCCTGCGGAAGGGACCCTGCGTGCTCAAGCCTGAGGAAGGGACCCTGCGTGCTCAAGCCTGCGGAAGGGACCCTGCGTGCTCAAGCCTGAGGAAGGGACCCTGCGTGCTCAAGCCTGCGGAAGGGACCCTGCGTGCTCAAGCCTGAGGAAGGGACCCTGCGTGCTCAAGCCTGCGGAAGGGACCCTGCGTGCTCAAGCCTGAGGAAGGGACCCTGCGTGCTCAAGCCTGCGGAAGGGACCCTGCGTGCTCAAGCCTGAGGAAGGGACCCTGCGTGCTCAAGCCTGCGGAAGGGACCCTGCGTGCTCAAGCCTGAGGAAGGGACCCTGCGTGCTCAAGCCTGCGGAAGGGACCCTGCGTGCTCAAGCCTGAGGAAGGGACCCTGCGTGCTCAAGCCTGCGGAAGGGACCCTGCGTGCTCAAGCCTGAGGAAGGGACCCTGCGTGCTCAAGCCTGCGGAAGGGACCCTGCGTGCTCAAGCCTGAGGAAGGGACCCTGCGTGCTCAAGCCTGCGGAAGGGACCCTGCGTGCTCAAGCCTGAGGAAGGGACCCTGCGTGCTCAAGCCTGCGGAAGGGACCCTGCGTGCTCAAGCCTGAGGAAGGGACCCTGCGTGCTCAAGCCTGCGGAAGGGACCCTGCGTGCTCAAGCCTGAGGAAGGGACCCTGCGTGCTCAAGCCTGCGGAAGGGACCCTGCGTGCTCAAGCCTGAGGAAGGGACCCTGCGTGCTCAAGCCTGCGGAAGGGACCCTGCGTGCTCAAGCCTGAGGAAGGGACCCTGCGTGCTCAAGCCTGCGGAAGGGACCCTGCGTGCTCAAGCCTGAGGAAGGGACCCTGCGTGCTCAAGCCTGCGGAAGGGACCCTGCGTGCTCAAGCCTGAGGAAGGGACCCTGCGTGCTCAAGCCTGCGGAAGGGACCCTGCGTGCTCAAGCCTGAGGAAGGGACCCTGCGTGCTCAAGCCTGCGGAAGGGACCCTGCGTGCTCAAGCCTGAGGAAGGGACCCTGCGTGCTCAAGCCTGCGGAAGGGACCCTGCGTGCTCAAGCCTGAGGAAGGGACCCTGCGTGCTCAAGCCTGCGGAAGGGACCCTGCGTGCTCAAGCCTGAGGAAGGGACCCTGCGTGCTCAAGCCTGCGGAAGGGACCCTGCGTGCTCAAGCCTGAGGAAGGGACCCTGCGTGCTCAAGCCTGCGGAAGGGACCCTGCGTGCTCAAGCCTGAGGAAGGGACCCTGCGTGCTCAAGCCTGCGGAAGGGACCCTGCGTGCTCAAGCCTGAGGAAGGGACCCTGCGTGCTCAAGCCTGCGGAAGGGACCCTGCGTGCTCAAGCCTGAGGAAGGGACCCTGCGTGCTCAAGCCTGCGGAAGGGACCCTGCGTGCTCAAGCCTGAGGAAGGGACGCTGCCCTATTTTCCGGCACATACCGCCCCCTCCCCCATCACACTCTGCGCTCATGTTTGATGCACCTGGAAGATATTTATCTGATTTAACCTGAAAGTTCAGTTGGGTGATGAGTGAGGAGCATCTGGCTGACACCTTTATATTTCAGTGCGAGAACTTTTCTGTTCTTTTCATTGTTTGCCCAATTTTTAGGTTTTACAAAAAAAAAAATAATCCTGTTTATAGGAGGACTCTGGGATCAGACCGCAGCCGACACTTCCCCGAGTTCTTCTGTGACGTCCCTGCCTCCCATTGCGCTGCTGCAAATGATAGCGGAGTACAAACTTCCTGTACAGCAGAATCTGACCGCTTTCCCGCTGACATCGTGCTGATGAACGGCTGGACTCCGATCTCATCCTCCATGCCCAGCACCCTGCTGGACTACGGGGAACGATGGGTTAACCTCCGACATCCCACCACCGGCAGGAGCCGATTATCTCATGTGTCGGTTACACATTTCTAGAAATACTTATTCCTGTTGCACTCCTTACTGAAGGTCCCTCGTGATGGGGGGGGGGGGGGAG
>NW_017308508.1:10150-12090 GCF_000935625.1 Nanorana parkeri
GGGGAGGCAGTGACTGCGGATGGCGGCGCAAATATCAGCAAGTTGTAGAAATTTTACCAGCGCACCAAAGCGTGTGTGCGGGGTCCCTTGTGCGTCCCTGTGCCTTTAAAGGAGGTTGGGCTGCATCCTGGCAAACCTGCACCCAATTTTATCTTTTGCTCCTGCGGTATTGTGTGGCGATCCCGCTGTAGAATTGGGTGTGATGATCACCTGGGACTCTCAGCCAGGTGGGCTGAGACGTGTCAGGAAGCGAGGGGTTTGTGGGGATTATTTTTGGGATCCTGGAACTGGGAGGTTTCATGGTGATCCAGGAGGGAAGATGAGATCCCCCAGTCCTGGGTCCGGGCTTTAGCAGTGGCCAGCACCCGATGATTGCACAGGTGTGCACAACCTTTAAGGAAGGGACGCTGGCCAGGGGGAAGGAGCTCCTGCTGGGAAAGAGGAACAGTCCGTGTTCAGGTGTCAGGAGAACGCCCCCAGGAGTCAGGTGGTGAGTGTGCTGGAGGCACACTAAAGGTGCCCATACACTGCTCGATTCTCGTACGAGAATGGCGGGAAATCCCGCGATCGTACGAGAATCGAACAGTGTGAATGAAGACGTGCGACCGTTTCTACTGTACGGTCGCACGTCTGTTGTCTAAGGAGCACGCTAGAAAACCAGCCGAAAATCGTACGATTTTCGGCTGGTTTGAACGGTGCTCGGGAGACAAATGCCGAACGGGCCGGTGTGCGCACGCGCACACTGCCCGTTCAGCATTGCGGTCATCGGAAGCCCGCCCCTCAGGGGGGCGCAGCTTGCGGTGATCGAGAGTGCGATCTGCCTGTCCAAGATGGGCAGATCGTACGTTTTTTTAATCACTTTACAACCATCGCAAGACTAAGGTACAGTGTATGGCCACCTTTAGACAGCCAGGGAGGCCGGGAGAGAACTGGTGAGGCTAGGAGAGCCGTGAGCCTGAGGGGCGGGTACAAGTGTGGGACAGCGCTTTAAGGTCTCGTTCACACCTAGGCGTATTGCATATGCGTGTCTGTCGCGTGACCATCGCGAGTTTTTTTACTGCGATTCGCGTTTCCGAAGGCTACTTGGCTGTATCCCAATGGAAACGCGCAACAAAACGGCCCAAAGTAGCCCCTGGACCTTTTCAGGCGTGGGCCGTTTTGTAGCGCGTTAGGGACGGGCCGAAATATGGCAAGGTGGGAACGAGACCCATTGAATACAATGGGATTTAGATGTTTGGGCGCTTTGTAGAGCGTTCGTCGAGCGTAGAACCCGCTACAAAACGGTCAGGTGTGAACGAGGGCTGAAGAGGACCAGTGGGTCAGAAGTGCTAATGTTTAAAGTGGAAGCCGGGAGGCTATTCTTGTGTTGCTTTAAAGCCTTTCATGAATGTTACGCTGAACAACCCCTGCGCGGGTATCCAAGATGGATATATATGAACTTTGTGTTGAATAAAAGTGGGCGACCGAGCCCTTAAACCGAAGATATTGCGAGTAGACGGCATTCTTAAGCGCTCACCCTATGTGCTAATATCCCCGAACAACCTGGGACTCTCAGCCAGGTGGGCTGAGACGTGTCAGGAAGCGAGGGGTTTGTGGGGATTATTTTTGGGATCCTGGAACTGGGAGGTTTCATGGTGATCCAGGAGGGAAGATGAGATCCCCCAGTCCTGGGTCCGGGCTTTAGCAGTGGCCAGCACCCGATGATTGCACAGGTGTGCACAACCTTTAAGGAAGGGACGCTGGCCAGGGGGAAGGAGCTCCTGCTGGGAAAGAGGAACAGTCCGTGTTCAGGTGTCAGGAGAACGCCCCCAGGAGTCAGGTGGTGAGTGTGCTGGAGGCACACTAAAGGTGCCCATACACTGCTCGATTCTCGTACGAGAATGGCGGGGAATCCCGCGATCGTACGAGAAACGAACAGGGTGAATGAAGACGTGGGACCG
>NW_017308508.1:12105-15902 GCF_000935625.1 Nanorana parkeri
CGCACGTCTGTTGTCTAAGGAGCACGCTAGAAAACCAGCCGAGAATCGTACGATTCGAACGGTGCTCGGGAGACAAATGCCGAACGGGCCGGTGTGCGCACGCGCACACTGCCCGTTCAGCATTGCGGTCATCGGAAGCCCGCCCCTCAGGGGGGCGCAGCTTGCGGTGATCGAGAGTGCGATCTGCCTGTCCAAGATGGGCAGATCGTACGTTTTTTTAATCACTTTACAACCATCGCAAGACTAAGGTACAGTGTATGGCCACCTTTAGACAGCCAGGGAGGCCGGGAGAGAACTGGTGAGGCTAGGAGAGCCGTGAGCCTGAGGGGCGGGTACAAGTGTGGGACAGCGCTTTAAGGTCTCGTTCACACCTAGGCGTATTGCATATGCGTGTCTGTCGCGTGACCATCGCGAGTTTTTTTACTGCGATTCGCGTTTCCGAAGGCTACTTGGCTGTATCCCAATGGAAACGCGCAACAAAACGGCCCAAAGTAGCACCTGGACCTTTTCAGGCGTGGGCCGTTTTGTAGCGCGTTAGGGACGGGCCGAAATATGGCAAGGTGGGAACGAGACCCATTGAATACAATGGGATTTAGATGTTTGGGCGCTTTGTAGAGCGTTCGTCGAGCGTAGAACCCGCTACAAAACGGTCAGGTGTGAACGAGGGCTGAAGAGGACCAGTGGGTCAGAAGTGCTAATGTTTAAAGTGGAAGCCGGGAGGCTATTCTTGTGTTGCTTTAAAGCCTTTCATGAATGTTACGCTGAACAACCCCTGCGCGGGTATCCAAGATGGATATATATGAACTTTGTGTTGAATAAAAGTGGGCGACCGAGCCCTTAAACCGAAGATATTGCGAGTAGACGGCATTCTTAAGCGCTCACCCTATGTGCTAATATCCCCGAACATCACACTGCATAGTATTTGAGGTTGAATAAAGACACAAGTCCAACCTATTGCGTGTATGCACATGGTTCTGCTGGTGTGTAGGAGTCCATGTGCGATCTGGTTCTTAGCAGTACCTGTACCCCCGTATGTTATGGTCTCCAAGGAAGTCGTCCAAGAGCTTCTTGAAAGATTCCACACTCTTAGCTGAATTCACTGCATGTGGCATGTGCTCCAAGATGGAGACTCTCATAGGTCAGAGTTAGGACCGCACTATCTAGAGGTGGCTTGACGTGCCTGTGCGGCTTTCACATTCTCTGCAGAAGACGTGCATCTAAAACCTTGGTTCTCAACTGGTGGGTCGCCACCCCATGTTCGGTGGGTCGCCTCCCCATGTTCGGTGGGTCGCCACCCCATGTTCGGTGGGTCGCCTCCCCATGTTCGGTGGGTCGCCACCCCATGTTCGGTGGGTCGCCTCCCCATGTTCGGTGGGTCGCCACCCCATGTTCGGTGGGTCGCCTCCCCATGTTCGGTGGGTCGCCACCCCATGTTCGGTGGGTCGCCTCCCCATGTTCGGTGGGTCGCCACCCCATGTTCGGTGGGTCGCCTCCCCATGTTCGGTGGGTCGCCACCCCATGTTCGGTGGGTCGCCTCCCCATGTTCGGTGGGTCGCCACCCCATGTTCGGTGGGTCGCCTCCCCATGTTCGGTGGGTCGCCACCCCATGTTCGGTGGGTCGCCTCCCCATGTTCGGTGGGTCGCCACCCCATGTTCGGTGGGTCGCCTCCCCATGTTCGGTGGGTCGCCACCCCATGTTCGGTGGGTCGCCTCCCCATGTTCGGTGGGTCGCCACCCCATGTTCGGTGGGTCGCCTCCCCATGTTCGGTGGGTCGCCACCCCATGTTCGGTGGGTCGCCTCCCCATGTTCGGTGGGTCGCCACCCCATGTTCGGTGGGTCGCCTCCCCATGTTCGGTGGGTCGCCACCCCATGTTCGGTGGGTCGCCTCCCCATGTTCGGTGGGTCGCCACCCCATGTTCGGTGGGTCGCCTCCCCATGTTCGGTGGGTCGCCACCCCATGTTCGGTGGGTCGCCTCCCCATGTTCGGTGGGTCGCCACCCCATGTTCGGTGGGTCGCCTCCCCATGTTCGGTGGGTCGCCACCCCATGTTCGGTGGGTCGCCTCCCCATGTTCGGTGGGTCGCCACCCCATGTTCGGTGGGTCGCCTCCCCATGTTCGGTGGGTCGCCACCCCATGTTCGGTGGGTCGCCTCCCCATGTTCGGTGGGTCGCCACCCCATGTTCGGTGGGTCGCCTCCCCATGTTCGGTGGGTCGCCACCCCATGTTCGGTGGGTCGCCTCCCCATGTTCGGTGGGTCGCCACCCCATGTTCGGTGGGTCGCCTCCCCATGTTCGGTGGGTCGCCACCCCATGTTCGGTGGGTCGCCTCCCCATGTTCGGTGGGTCGCCACCCCATGTTCGGTGGGTCGCCTCCCCATGTTCGGTGGGTCGCCACCCCATGTTCGGTGGGTCGCCTCCCCATGTTCGGTGGGTCGCCACCCCATGTTCGGTGGGTCGCCTCCCCATGTTCGGTGGGTCGCCACCCCATGTTCGGTGGGTCGCCTCCCCATGTTCGGTGGGTCGCCACCCCATGTTCGGTGGGTCGCCTCCCCATGTTCGGTGGGTCGCCACCCCATGTTCGGTGGGTCGCCTCCCCATGTTCGGTGGGTCGCCACCCCATGTTCGGTGGGTCGCCTCCCCATGTTCGGTGGGTCGCCACCCCATGTTCGGTGGGTCGCCTCCCCATGTTCGGTGGGTCGCCACCCCATGTTCGGTGGGTCGCCTCCCCATGTTCGGTGGGTCGCCACCCCATGTTCGGTGGGTCGCCTCCCCATGTTCGGTGGGTCGCCACCCCATGTTCGGTGGGTCGCCTCCCCATGTTCGGTGGGTCGCCACCCCATGTTCGGTGGGTCGCCTCCCCATGTTCGGTGGGTCGCCACCCCATGTTCGGTGGGTCGCCTCCCCATGTTCGGTGGGTCGCCACCCCATGTTCGGTGGGTCGCCTCCCCATGTTCGGTGGGTCGCCACCCCATGTTCGGTGGGTCGCCTCCCCATGTTCGGTGGGTCGCCACCCCATGTTCGGTGGGTCGCCTCCCCATGTTCGGTGGGTCGCCACCCCATGTTCGGTGGGTCGCCTCCCCATGTTCGGTGGGTCGCCACCCCATGTTCGGTGGGTCGCCTCCCCATGTTCGGTGGGTCGCCACCCCATGTTCGGTGGGTCGCCTCCCCATGTTCGGTGGGTCGCCACCCCATGTTCGGTGGGTCGCCTCCCCATGTTCGGTGGGTCGCCTCATGCCTTCCTCAGCCTCCACCTTTTGCAGCACTACCAGTTCTTGAGCCATTCAAAATATGAAGCCCTGTGCCGAGTGTCAGCTCGAGGTTGGGATGGGCTGGGGCCGCGATGGAGCTCCATCCCTACATACAGTTTCCTCACGTGCCTTGTAGAGGTGCCGGGACCGGAGTGACGTCACATTCTGGCTTCCGACACCTCTACAGGACACCCATAGGGAGCTGTACCAGCAATGCACATATGGATGGAGCTCTGTCACAGCGCAGCTGCCCACACTGGACCCCAGGCTGAGGATCCCCCTCCAGTTCTGGTAAGGTATGGAGACTGGATGGCTCATTAAATGGCACCCCAAACGCAACTCCCGCCCACAGTTCGATCGCCCGCACAGAAACGCATGGTACTGCAATGCTGTGCGTTCCATTGCAGTGCGACTTGGTTCGTGACTTAATGACCGAGGACAAATGTGGGTCCTGAGGTTACACAGGTTGAGAACCACTGCTCTAAAACCTCTGTTTTTAACCTTAGCGGTCAGACAGGTTTTTTTTTTTTGGGGGGGGGGACTGCTGGC
>NW_017308508.1:17358-20800 GCF_000935625.1 Nanorana parkeri
GGTTTTTTTTTTTGGGGGGGGGGGCATGCTGGCCGGTGAGTGTGCTGGGAAACTGTTTCCTGTTGGATTATTACTCATTCACGCTGCATTTTCACTGAATTATGGGGCGGGATAGAAGAAGGCATTTACACAACCAGAGAACAACGCATGGCAACCACAACACCGACCGTGCACAACTCCACAACATCCGATCCAAATTGCTAATACGGCAAAGTCCATATCCATTAAGAATGGTCCATGAATATGTTGGCAGCAACACAAAAACACACATACCCTTCTCTGTGGAGGTTCTAATTTACCCGGGTCATGGTGTAGTATGTATCAGCAGGTCACAGTAATAATTTGCATTTTCTACTTATCGTAAAATCCATTGAGGGACGCAGGAATTGAGCTACAGTCGTGTTCTACTGCCACCTACAGGAGGACTGAAGAACAACAACAAAAAGAAAAGCAAGCCTGTAGTATAAACATCTCCTGTACCCAGTATGAACAAAACAGGAGCTGTGATCCCGGGTGTCTCTCAATGGACTCCAAGAAAAGATCCAATCCCAAAGATCCAAATTTCTTTTTCATCCTTTGAGGGACACAGTCATTTAGATACAGTCAGGACATCCAAAAGCAGTCCAGCTGAGCAAAACAGCAGCAAAAACCTAGGAGTGCCTGCAGCCCAAGAGCCACCTAAAGAACCAATGTCCAAATCTGAACAGCCGAGATAAGCCTTCTTCTTCCCAAATAAAAGGTGCCTGCTAACACTACCATGAGGGAGAGCACCGAGAACCAACCTGATGCTCTAGGCCAGGATAGTAGATCACTGCCAGATGGGAGTGACTCTAAATGGAAAGGAAATCCGAACCTGAGACAGCGAGAGGTGGGCCACCAAAACCCAGCAAAACAAAGACAAATTCCCCAAAAAACCCAACACAGCCCACAATCCGATGTGGTCAACAGAACATACAACACTAAGGATAAGGTCCAAGAAGGTCTCAGTTCCTGAGGAGAACCTAGAACCAACAAACAGGTTCAGGAAAGACGACAATCAGGTCAGCATAATCCTATAGACAAGAACTTTACCTGCGTGCCTGGAAGAAATTGCTTAGCAAGACAACCAACCACACGAAGCATGGTACACCAGAGAATGTACGGGGTAAATACAAAACCAACAAGGGTGTGAAGAGCTCCCTGACCTACCAAAGGAACAATCCACAAAGTAAACGGGTGGGAAGGAAGGAGAAGGTACATAGAAGACACAGCCCTAGGGGTCAGCTGGAAGGAACAATTAGGCCTGACCAAAGACATGGTGCTAGTAAGTTCCCGATCTCCCAGATCAAATGAGGCATCAACACATGCTGAGCAAGAGGCAGGAGTCTTAGCCAAACAATAAGAGCCTTCACCTGATGAAGGGCGGGATAAGGGGAGGTATCTGTAGGACCTATACCAGAAAGCTGCCCAACAGCCAATCCACTGGTGACAAACGTCCCATGAAGGTCTCCGAATAGACTCCCGGCAGACGGATACTGCAGTAGGAGACTAGGGGTTTCCATCTGCTGACCACATAGGTAAGCCCCGGGCTCTCCAGGGATGATCTCTACCCACTAAGCCATCCTTCACCGATGAGGAAGAGGGGTGCGATTCATCCAATCCCTCCCCAAGACCTGCTACACCGAGGCAGGAGCCCGCTCTGGCCACCCGTGCCATTGCTAATCATATTATCAAGGCCAGAAGTGAAGAGGCAATGTTCCTTGAAGGTTCAAATCAGTTAGATACTCACTGGATGTGTTATCAGGATCACAAGTACACCTCCAAAATACTAGGCCCCAAACCTTTGCTGCAACAGATCCAGGCAACAAGGGCCCACACTGGCAGCAAAGATAGAACCCCCCCGTTCCGTCACAGCTAACCTAAGAATGAGGGCAACACCACTTAGACTGAACTGGGATTTAAGGAGGGACTCCAACTGCTGTCAGTGGGATCCTGAAAGGTCAGCATGTCATCTCTCGTCTTGACTATTGCAACTCCCTCCTCATTGGCCTTCCACTACACAGGCTCCTCCCCCTTTCAGTCTATCATGAATGCAGCTGCCAGACTCATCCACCTGACCATCCGCTCAGTGTCTGCAACAACCGTCCGCTCATCCCAAGACCTCCTGCTTTCCAGCTCCCTTGTCTACTCCTCACATGCTCGCCTCCAGGACTTCTCTAGAGTCTCTCCCATCCTCAGGAAAAGCAAGTCCTGAAGCAGCAGGCCGATCGGCCAGATGTAGGGAAGAACGCACGGCAGCAGCAAGGTCAGAAACAGCCCCCCCGTCACTCGGAGGCAGCGACAGAAGACTGTGGTGTCTAACAAAGCGTTCCTTCAGAAGCAGACTGCTCGGATTCTGAATCTTAGAACCTGTGACCGGTACCAAAGGCCCCGCCCTGATCCACTGATTCAGGAGGGTCAGATACTGAGCATGCGGGTTAAGGCAATGGCGTGTGCTTAGAGATCTGCAGGAGGCGTGTCTCAATAGCCGACCAAATATCGCCAACAATCCTGAGTGGATATGGGAGGTCCCTGCTAACATGGGACTTGGCATTACCGGACTGAACCGAGGACTCTGATGATGACCCTGATGATGACCCTATAACAATAGATCACAGGCATTGGTTCCTCCTGGGGATACCTCATAAACTACCCCAGAACCACTAGGGGTGTATGGGCTGACGGTCACCCATAGCAGGAAGACGGTCACCTCTGTGTCTCTGCAGAGATGTGCTGTGCCCCACTGAGGGTTAGATGATGATGGAAGTTGACCAGTATGCTGCAGAGGGGGTAGTAGAAGTTGGTCAGAGGTCAGAAATCCACATGCTTCTTCCCAAGCAGGAGCAGTGGCTTGAGACTAGCGATGTCCAGTTCCTGCTGAACGGATCGATTCCCTTCAGTGAACCTGATGAATCGACTCCCCTCTGAGTGAGCCGATCCGTTTGAAGCAGCTCAGTGTAGAATGAATAGGAGATCGGCATTTTAATACGATTCTAGGGCAGAGTTCAGCTCCTCCCACTCCCTCCCTGCAACCAATCACATCTGTGAACGAGCTAAGCGAGTC
Source organism: Nanorana parkeri (assembly GCF_000935625.1). Lineage (NCBI taxonomy): Eukaryota > Metazoa > Chordata > Amphibia > Anura > Dicroglossidae > Nanorana > Nanorana parkeri. The sequence goes on from NW_017308508.1 coordinate 20,441, forward strand.
TAACAGCTCTGACTCACAGTACATGGAGTCTAAGACTCGGGAGTCAGATGGGAAACTTTACAGCGCCTGGTGCGGGAATAACGATAGGATTTTTAGTACCGTGGGCGCAGTACCCGTGGTAGTAAATCCAATCGGTTTTGCGATGTAAAGACTCGGGACAAATCTGACCAATGCGACATCACCTCACCAGAATGAGGAGCGCATGCGCAATAACACGCTTTTTTTACTGTCACGCCTGATCGCGCGTCACCTGCAGTGAAGACATTGGCTGATACAATGGCTGGTCTGACATAAAACCAAACTTGTGACCTCTCTGAGCCAAGGCACTGATCACTGATCCCCAGGAGCTGCCCCCCCCCC
>NW_017308508.1:21009-35797 GCF_000935625.1 Nanorana parkeri
GAAGCAGAGTCTTCTGATTCGGATCTTTAATGAAGAGTCAGAGAGCTCCTGAGCTGCGGTTCACTTGTGACTCAGCGACTCAGCAGGTGAACCGAAGATTCCATTCATGAATCGGTTCTTTTGAATGATTTCGAACTTCCCCTCTCTACTTGAGACCCGAGCCTGACCTGCCCCGTGTGCTTTGGCCCCAACAATCCTACTGGCAGAGCGAGTCTTCACGGACGGGCTCACGCCTAGGGCTGGGTCAGCGCTCTGGACCTGGAAAGCGTTCCACAGCCAGCACAGTACCCTTGAGTCTGGAAAGAACCCGGTGCCCATTGGTCACATGCCAGGCTAGTCCCACACTTCCAATCCAGCAGCTTCCCGGGTACGGCACAAAGCCAGCCTCAGGAAAGACAGATCCGGATAGCTGCTATGTGGAGGACAAGTCAAGCAGCGAGGACATCCGACTAAAGTCAAGGAAGGAAAAAACAGAATCCACAAAAAAGGGTAAAAATAGACTTCTCAGCAGAGCTGAGGAACAGAAGCAATGGCGTAACAATAGCCATAGCGACCCAGGCGGCCGCTATGGGGCCCTAGCGGCAGTATAACCGGACTATATCTGAATTTCTGTGTCCCTCAACGGCTGAAAAAGAAATGTGTAGTATTGTACTTGGTGCGCTCCCTGCACCCCCTCCTGTTTCCTGTTAGTTAGACCGGCCCCCTAGTTAGACACTCCCAGATTCCCTACGCTCCATGATAGTTTCCGTGCCTTGTCCTAAAAAAAAGATCTCCTTTGAGAAGACTTTAGAAGACCTCTTGAGAAAACCCCCCAGAAAACATCCCCCATTACCCGCCGACCTGGAATAAAGGTCACTGGATTCACTCCGAGTCTTTCTGGTGAGTTGACGCTGCCTGCGGATCTTGTTAAAGAAGAACTCCAAGATCTTATAAAATCAGTGCGGCTTCAACCTGCACTGCGAGGGTTAAACACTTGTTTTGGTCTAGGCAGGGGCGTATTTACCGCGAGGCAAACTAGGCGTTTGCCTAGGGCGGCACCCTCCGTCGGGGGCGGCTGCTCCGCTGGTGCCGCCGTATGCAAACGCCTAGCGCCGCGGTTCAGAGATGAAGAAAGAACCGGAGCCCTTCTCAGCGCACGGGGACGTGGCCGGCGGCAAGCCAAGGTTGCCTACCCCTGGGCTGGGGGGGGGTTCAGGATTAAGAAAATATAGACATCTGATCCTCGGTCCAATGACAGTCAGCCCTCATCTCTCCCCTCCCCCCCCTCTACTCCAGCTGTATGCCCCTCGCTGTCCTCACATCTAATACAAGTCTATGGAACCCGCATTACTTGTGATGACGTCACGTGCCCTTAGACCAGGGGTAGCCAAAACTCCGGCCCTCCAGCTGTGGGGTGAAACTACAAATCCCATGATGCGTCTCTCTCCGGGAGTCATGTCTGTGGCTGTGAGAATCTTGCAATGCCTCATGGGATTTGTAGTTCCACCACACAGCTGGGAGGGCCGCAGTTTGGTTACCCCTGCCTTAGACTGTTGGAGCCCGGGGGGCGGAGAGCGGACTTGCAGCCAGGCAGGACATAGGGTTGCCACCTTTTCTTCAAGCGCAACCCGAACATTCTGGCGGACATATTTTTTGGGGAGAATGAGTCGCGGCTTCTTCATATGTAATGGACGCCACCCATTCATATGTAAATAACACCGTTGAGACTATTTTCAGTGGGGGGCTATCTTAATTTTGGCTGCCCCCGTCTGCCTGACATCTCGTGTCCGGGTTCCTGGTGCCATGAAACCCGGACGCAGCATTCAAAACCCGGAGTGTCGGGGTAAATCCTGGACAGGTGGCAACCCTAGCAGGACACTGGATCAGGTGAGTAGATTTTATTTATTTGTATCCTTGCAGTACACGGGAGGTACGTGAAGCGACATTTGAAACAAACAAAAAAAAAACACATTCACACCTCCGTGCAAGATCAAAGTTACAATGGAAACAGTTCATCCATTCCAATCCTGTCACAAGCAAGTCAGCCGCAAACCAAGGCCATACGGTGAACCAACCAACCAGCCAACCCGGAGGAAGAATGGAGAGACACGAAAAGGGGTCGTCATACAAAATGTTTATTTGCGTGTTGCAGGCAGCTGGAGGCAAAGTCTCGATCTGCAATGTACAAAGGTTAGAAAAAAAACCGGTAGAAACAGCCCTTTGTTTCAGGAAAGATCTCCTCTGGAACTCCCCAAATCCAACAAGTCTGTGCCAGGGAGGGGGGGCGGGGAGAACGGGGGACACCGACATGCATTCTCCGTACCACTAGACATCCTAATCTCCGCACTGTAATCTCTGGAATTCTGTAATCGGCGCGCACACACTGCATACCAACCCAACTGAGCACGCCCGAGGGAAAGCCAAACCACGGTACCGGCACTGAATAACTTCCGCGAGTAGAAGACGCGGTCTCCTGACACTTTGCTTGGCTGAACTCCACCTTTTCTGGCACAAGAAGCTGAACGAGGGAGTAGCAAAATGGAGGAAAACCCAGAAGTAAAAGTCTCCGGGACTCCGGGGGGTGATGGAAATCCTCAACAAAAAGGCTTCAAAGATCGGCCAACAGGTTCAAAAAACCCCAAAATGTTAATATTCGGCCTTTTATCGGGAGGACCCCCTCCCATGTCTCAATCAACGCCCCACCAAGGGGATCCGGCTCCAGAATCCTCCATCGCACCAACCCAACTACAGGCGGAATGTTGGCAAGACCCAACACCGCGTCCAAAACCTGTCCCTTTAAGGGCTCGGACTACGTTCCACATGGTGCTCGGGGGATGTTCCAATTGGTATTATTTATTATCAGATCAGAAAGATGATGTTCTGACTGATGAAGTTCTGACTGATGGTTAAAGGGAACCTGTCATTAGAACTAACACCATAGACTAACCAGGGCTGGGCAGTGAACCATGACCTGAAATTCGGCATGTTTGGGGTTCCAGCGCCGGGAAAATTTGGCACAAACTGCCATTTTGGTAAGACGTCTACACTTACAAGCGAAACCGAATTTGATGACCCCGAAAAAGTATCGGCCCCCTACGGACTCAACCTCAGTGTGAACCCGCCAATGGACCTGAAACAAGTCTGATGTATTGCCGATCCCACCACCAGAAACTTGTACTCCCTACGGGGCAACTGGGAACAAAGAAAAGAAGCCCTGTGCAAGTCGCGGCTTGGAGCTGAGGACTCTCTCCCCGCCTTTATAATGGAGCTTGGTGCCGCCAATCATTGGCGCCGTCACATGTGAGGAGGGGGCGGGTCGTATGACCTCCATACCCAACAGTACAGGGTGTATGTCATCACTCCTGGTGAGGGAAGGTAAATATAAGCTGCTGGTGGGGCCACCAGGAGAAAGAACCGGTTTATTTTAGCACAGGTTCTCTTTAAACCCAACCTTTAACCCAATTTTACAACCCCCCCTCCCTGGCATGGCCAGAACCTCCACCCACAATCAGCCACCGTACACTTAATATTTCTGCAGGTGTCTTCAGTCAAGCCATGTAACGTATGAGGTACTCCTCTTCCTCAGGCAATGGATGGATTCTGAATATGGCCGAGAACATACTGACCCGCGAGGGCCGTTCCACGCAGTATTCTCCTGGTAGGGCAGTCTGAAGACACACCCCCAGGGTCCATGACCTACAGAGAAAGGGGTTGAATGGAGCTGGCCATCATTTAACCAAGAGGAGCCGATTTCAATGCATGCGGAGCACTTCGAGAGGCAACGCATTCCAGGTTAGACCGTTTATGCTAATAACAGGTTCCCTTTAAGTGCCAGAATGTGGCTGTTTACAGTGGTCAGGGTGCGAGCGGATGGGGGAGGGGGGATCTCTGGGTTTCCAAATATAATATATAAATTAGTTTGAACTACATAAGAGACATTATTATCGGACCTGAAGATAAAGGAAAACTCCACCTGTGCTATCATTTCATACAACATAATTGGGGTTCCCCTGGAGCTTCTCTGTGACCATCCTGAGGGGTCTTCTGCATGCTGTATGTGTACACAACACCCCCAGCCTATCCCATATCCTGCCCCTGTGATTGGTTCACTACCATGACCCTAACCCTAGACATTTGCACAGAGCTCAGAGCTAAACTGCAGCCATCCCCTTCAACAGGCGTTCCATCATTGGCCGGATATTATCACAGTCCTGATGACTCTTGCTTTTCTCCTTGGCCACACAAAGGCAGCTCAGGCGGGGGTAACAAAGGCAGACCCCCCCAGTAAGCATTGAGAAAGCATACGCTAGGAAAATGTTTGTGAAATGTTCTATCTGTATATAGTGATAGGGGTACAGGTATAGTCCTAGGGGTACAGGGGATAGTTAGAGGGGTACAGGGGATAGGGATATAGGTACAGGGGATAGTCCTCGGGGGTACAGGGGATAGTTACAGGGTATAGGTATAGGAGTACAGGGGATAGGAATAGGTACAGGGGATAGTCCTAGGGGTACAGGGATAGTCCTAGGGGTACAGGAATAGTCCTAGGGCTACAGGAATAGTCCTAGGGCTACAGGAATAGTCCTAGGGCTACAGGAATAGTCCTAGGGCTACAGGAATAGTCCTAGGGCTACAGGGATAGTCCTAGGGGTACAGAGAGATAGTCCTAGGGGTACAGAGAGATAGTCATGGGGGTACAGAGAGATAGTCCTAGGGGTACAGAGAGATAGTCCTAGGGGGTACAGAGAGATAGTCCTAGGGGTACAGGGGATAGTCATGGGGTACAGGAATAGTCCTAGGGGTACAGGAATAGTCCTAGGGGTACAGGAATAGTCATGGGGGTACAGAGAGATAGTCATGGGGGTACAGGGGATAGTCATGGGGGTACAGAGGGATAGTAGGAGATAATTAGGGGGTACAGGGGGATAGGGATATAGGGGATAGTTATAGGGGTACAGGGGATAGGTATAGGGGATTCTTCTCATGATCATTGGCATTTCACTGCCAGGTGGAATGAAGATGGCGGGGAATATATTCTGCTTTGCACAACCAACTTGCTGTTCAGGAACCCAACTGCAGAATACTGAAAATAATCTAAAATCATCTTTTCTCAACCAATCTACCCCAGAGGAACCCCTAAAATAGTCTTGGGGTACTCCTAATAAAACCAATCCATTGGGGGGGGGAATCAGTGGGACAAATGCCCCTTCCATTGGAGGTCAATGGGTGGAATGCCCCTTTTACAGTGGTGCTCATCTTACAGATACAAACAAGTTCACTGACGTCATGCTGGTGGCTCTTCCAAGTGGAATGACCATCCAGTTGAAGGTCAATGAGCTGGAGTTCAAGGAATCTCCGGGAGCGCAACCCTGGCTGAGAATGTCTGATGTGAAATAAGGGGACACTTCAATTATCTCAATTCCAGACACATGCGGAGGCTTTACAAGGCCTCAGGAGAGAGATCTGGCAGAGCAGGTTCAGTTCTAGGTGGGGGGAACCATTGCCTGACTCCCATCTTTGATGGCTGCTCCAGTTGGGGGGGGGTTACAGTATAGGTTTGTACCATGGAACCAGCACTGTTTCCAGGATCATGCAATGGACGCCCCAGCAATGGATGAGAGCCTAGGCTGTGACCAGGACCCGAATTACGGTGGTCAGACACAGTAGGCCGCCATCTATAGACCACGACTTTGCCTGCACGCTGTTTCCTCATCATCAATACAGATACAGTCATCACTCTGACCCTAGATTACAGAAAAAGGGGACCAGCAACGGGTTTCTAACCAACTCTGATAAGCCGAAAGATCTATTTTCTTCCTTCGTTTCTCTAAATGCTAAAATTTCAGTAACTATATAAATTCTTAGGGGGTACCTGAGCTCAGGGATGACCCTCAAGGGGGTATTAAGTGGAGAACGGCTGCACTAAGCCATCATTTCAGTGGTCAGTCTCTATCCCTTATGTACATCAGGTGACCCTAGGAGAGGTCCCGGAGATCCTCAGAGAGAGGGCCCCGCACTCCATAAAAGGTTATAGGTCTAGGGACCACACAGGTGGGAATTCAGTTCTGCAGAAGACAACTGTCCTGAGAGAAGTCCTTTACTGAATATTCTCAAGAACGGTATATCTTTACATACTAGGACTGCGATATATAACAACAGAGCGCAAGCAGCACGGTGCGACCTGACCTCTACATAGACAAGCACACCGATCTCTAAATGTGAAATCATATATATACCAAATATACCGTATACACACACTACAGGCAATACCGTGCCGGGAAATAAACACTACGCTATACATACAGCTACACCACGTGGCCAAATGGTTCTGGAAGCCTAACCATCACACCTATATGAGCTTGTTGGACCTCCCACTCCAAAACCATGGTCGCCAATATTAGGGATGCACTGATACCGGTTTTCCGGCATCGAGTACTAGTACCGATATTGATCTTCTGGTACTCGCCGATAGTTCCGCTGGCATGGAGCTGGCTTCCCGGGCAATCAGGAAGCCCAGCGGCGTGTCATTACCCGCCATCTTGATTGGCCGGGAAGGCGGCTCAATGCTGACTGGCTGGGACTGGGAAGACGGCTTCTCGGCCATTCAGCACAGAGCCAGCCAAACAGCATGGAGCCGCCTTCCAGGCCAATCAGAAAGCTGGACTGCGAGTCATTAACTGCTGCCCGGCTTCCCGATTGGTCCATGTTGCCTCGCGATATTCTCCTTCTGACTGGAAGTTCCGGTATCGGGGGTAAGTATCGGAGCATTTGGGCTAGTACGAGTACTCGCACAAATACTCAGTATCGGCACCAAACCACAGCCAATAATAAGGATTTGTTGGGAGATCCTATACCAAACCATGGCCATTAATAAGGATTTGTTGGAGATCCCATACCAAACCATGGCCATTAATAAGGATTTGTTGGAGATGCCATACCAAACCATGGCCATTAATATGGAGGTGTTGGAGATCCTATACCAAACCATGGCCATTAATATGGAGGTGCTGGAGATCCCATACCAAACCATGGCCATTAATATGGAGGTGTTGGAGATCCTATACCAAACCATGGCCATATGGAGGTGCTGGAGATCCCATACCAAACCATGGCCATTAATATGGAGGTGTTGGAGATCCTATACCAAACCATGGCCATATGGAGGTGTTGGAGATCCCATACCATGGCCATTAATAAGGATTTGTTGGAGATCCCATACCAAACCATGGCAATTAATAAGGATTTGTCCCCTTTCCCCCCCACCCAGCAGTTATAAAACTCTGCACTCCTCTGGGAAGGCTTTCCATAAGATTTTGGATGGGGTCTGTGGGAATTTGTCCCATTTATGATGTCAGGTACTGATGTTGGATAAGAAGATCTGGCTAACAATTGGTGACCTGATTCATCCCAAAGGTGTTCAGTAGGGTTGAGGTCAGGACTCTGTGTAGGACACTTGAGTTCCTCCACACCAAACTGGTCACACCATGCCATCACAGAACTGTTTTTTTTACACAAGGGACAGAGCACAACTGTCTACAATGTCTTTGTATGTTGTAGCATTAGCCGTGCCCTTCACTGGGAACACCTGAACTCAATCTTTCAGGAGGTAGGTCCGCATACTTTTGGCCACAGAGTAGGTGTGATGGTTAAGTGTCCTCGAACGTTTGGCTATCTAGCGTGTGTAGCCATGTGAGGCCGATGTCATGTACAGTGCCACCTCACCCACTACTAGGACATGAAGAAAGGTTCTCACCAAGGCCCGCATCACACCAGATATGGAGGTTTCCTGAGCTGCTCATTGCAGGACGATGAAGGTCTTTGGAGATAATCTCTTTTTATGGTCTGGGAATAGTTGGCCAATGTCTGCAAATTAACTCTTTTCAGGGGGGCAAATCACAGAAAAAATAGATCACCTCTAAGGGCAATAATGACTTCTGGCATGATGGGGAACTGAAATTCACAGGAAAGTTTTCAGAAATTCATCAAACTTATCTACAAATCTGAACTTTTCAATGATTGGACCAACTGCTCCCAGGAGCTTTATAAACCTCATCAATACTTCCCAAATAAAATGCGGCCTGCTCCGTTCAGGTTCCTAATGAGTTTTCGAACATCTAAGTCATGAGGTTCTTCTAAACCAGTGACACAACGTGCCTGAAACATACAAGAAGTTCACTTCTGAAGCCAACGTAGCTCTCGGGTGGTCGTTTCTCACGCTGCTGCTCCAGTGGTGGGCACCGAACATGACTAGCTATGTAATTGGCAATGTGAACATACCAATGTCACCAATCAGTCTTTGGTCAGTCGAAGCGTAACACCAGTAACAGACTATGCCTACCATAAAATCTAGAATCCAGCTCAACATCCAGTCTCCAACGGGTTAATAGAGACGTTCTCAGTTCAATGACTGGACGCTGGATCCTGAAGGCCACAACAAGAGTAACCAGTGGTGGCCACACGCAGGAGCTCAGCACGTAGCGATCTATGGTAGCTAGTTGTTCAGTGGCTTCAAAAAACAATTCCACCACATATAAGGGGCAATTCTGGGTCAAGCTGGCCCAAGACATTAGTTGGCACTGGACTCAACACACAGAAGAATGACTATCCTATGAGCAAGCCTACATACATCATTGTTATTAATATCATAACAGGCTGGTGGTCACACCACTCTACTATAACTCAATCCCACTGCCCACCACTCTACCATAACTCAATACCACCCTCCGCCACAACTCAATCCCACCCTCTGCCACTCTACCATAACTCAATCCCACTGCCCACCACTCTACCAGAACTCAATCCCACCGCCCACCACTCTACCAGAACTCAATCCCACCGCCCACCACTCTACCAGAACTCAATCCCACCATAATTTCCAAGAGTGGACAACGACCATCCAACATCAATGTGGACAACAAAATCACCCCACTTCATTCTTCACACCCACTACAAAAAGGCACACAATGTTCCCTTATACGAGCTTATAGAAAAGGAGAAACATAACAAATGAACCACAAAAGAACCAATACGTATTGTGAGAGGGTGGGGGGAGCAAGAGGAGGTGCATCAGATATCTGCAGGAAAAGAGATCCTTAGTCCAGTTCTGTCGGGTTGGAAAAGGCACGAAGGTCATCTTGCAGGATTTTCTTTTTTTGCAGGACAGGTTTTGTGCTGTAAACATGTGAGAGGGAGGTCAACCATGGAGAGGTGACTGGACCACTCCCCTGTGACCGGGACAAAAGGACCGTGGCTGGTGTCTTGGCAGCTCGGGTCAAGGACTGAGGCAGTTTAGCAAAAGTTGCAGCAGCAACAATAGCATTCCAGAAAAACGATTTCCCTTGTGTGCAGAGAGGTTCAGCCTCCCCAGAGAGCATCAAAGGCCACAGCATGCACCGTTCTGGATCTGGTCCCTCGGGTGAGAAAGGAGAAAGCCACGGCATGCACTGAACCAACGTACCTCCCCTCAGCTGAGACCAGGAGAGGAAGTGAAGGCCGCGGCATGCACTGAACCAACGTCCCTCCCCTCAGCTGAGACCAGGAGAGGAAGTGAAGGCCGCGGCATGCACTGAACCAACGTCCCTCCCCTCAGCTGAGACCAGGAGAGGAAGTGAAGGCCGCGGCATGCACTGAACCAACGTCTCTCCTCTCAGCTGAGACCAGGAAAGGAAGTGAAGGCTGCGGCATGCACTGAACCAACGTCCCTCCCCTCAGCTGAGACCAGGAGACTTGGAGAGGAAGTGAAGGCCGCGGCATGCACTGAACCATCGTCCCTCCCCTCAGCTGAGACCAGGAGAGGAAGTGAAGGCCGCGGCATGCACTGAACCAACGTCTCTCCTCTCAGCTGAGACCAGGAAAGGAAGTGAAGGCTGCGGCATGCACTGAGCCAACCTCCCTCCCCTCAGCTGAGACCAGGAGACTTGGAGAGGAAGTGAAGGCCGCGGCATGCACTGAACCATCGTCCCTCCCCTCAGCTGAGACCAGGAGAGTTGGAGAGGAAGTGAAGGCCGCGGCATGCACTGAACCAACGTCCCTCCCCTCAGCTGAGACCAGGAGAGTTGGAGAGGAAGTGAAGGCCACGGCATGCACTGAACCAACGTCTCTCCTCTCAGCTGAGACCAGGAGAGGAAGTGAAGGCCGCGGCATGCACTGAACCAACGTCCCTCCCCTCAGCTGAGACCAGGAGAGGTGGAGAGGAAGTGAAGGCCGCGGCATGCACTGAACCAACGTCCCTCCCCTCAGCTGAGACCAGGAGAGGAAGTGAAGGCCGCGGCATGCACTGAACCAACGTCTCTCCTCTCAGCTGAGACCAGGAAAGGAAGTGAAGGCTGCGGCATGCACTGAACCAACGTCCCTCCCCTCAGCTGAGACCAGGAGACTTGGAGAGGAAGTGAAGGCCGCGGCATGCACTGAACCATCGTCCCTCCCCTCAGCTGAGACCAGGAGACTTGGAGAGGAAGTGAAGGCCGCGGCATGCACTGAACCAACGTCCCTCCCCTCAGCTGAGACCAGGAGAGTTGGAGAGGAAGTGAAGGCCACGGCATGCACTGAACCAACGTCTCTCCTCTCAGCTGAGACCAGGAGAGGAAGTGAAGGCCGCGGCATGCACTGAACCAACGTCCCTCCCCTCAGCTGAGACCAGGAGAGGTGGAGAGGAAGTGAAGGCCGCGGCATGCACTGAACCAACGTCTCTCCTCTCAGCTGAGACCAGGAAAGGAAGTGAAGGCTGCGGCATGCACTGAACCAACGTCCCTCCCCTCAGCTGAGACCAGGAGACTTGGAGAGGAAGTGAAGGCCGCGGCATGCACTGAACCATCGTCCCTCCCCTCAGCTGAGACCAGGAGAGGAAGTGAAGGCCGCGGCATGCACTGAACCAACGTCTCTCCTCTCAGCTGAGACCAGGAAAGGAAGTGAAGGCTGCGGCATGCACTGAGCCAACCTCCCTCCCCTCAGCTGAGACCAGGAGACTTGGAGAGGAAGTGAAGGCCGCGGCATGCACTGAACCATCGTCCCTCCCCTCAGCTGAGACCAGGAGAGTTGGAGAGGAAGTGAAGGCCGCGGCATGCACCGAACCAACGTCCCTCCCCTCAGCTGAGACCAGGAGATCTGGAGAGGAAGTGAAGGCCGCGGCATGCACTGAACCAACGTCCCTCCCCTCAGCTGAGACCAGGAGAGGAAGTGAAGGCCGCGGCATGCACCGAACCATTTCTATGTCTTCAGGTGAGGCCTCTAAAAGGGAGGAGAAAAAGAAAGCATGAAGGCCGCCACTTGCTACTGAACCACAACCTCTCTCTGCTACAATACTGGGCCTGGTGACCAAGCGAGGGTCACGTGTATCCACTGAAGGAAATCTTCTCCACATGGAAAGTCTGGAGATCCAAGGAAAGTCAATGAAGAAGAAGTTCTGCTCACAATAAATCTTTGTACAGTTCTGCAAGGCTAGACCTCCAATGTGCATGACGCCATCACATTTCTGCATGCAATAAGGCAGCGGTACCCAGAGAGGGGGAATCCGAGTGCTAGTCAATGATGGAGTGGCCACTCCAGGGTCGGGTCTTCACTCCTCCATGCAATCACCAACGGCCGAGGTTAGGTCTTTGTCCTCCATGCAATCACTGCTGAGTATGGAGGTCTGGTCTTCACTACCTTCATGCAATCACTGCTGACTATGGAGGTTGGGTCTCTACTTCCTCCATGCAATCACTGCCGACTACGGAGGTCGGGTCTCCACTTCCTCCATGCAATCACTGCCGACTACGGAGGTCTGGTCTCTACTTCCTTCAGGCAATCACTGCTGACTATGGAGGTTGGGTCTCCACTTCCTCCATGCAATCACTGCTGACTACGGAGGTTGGGTATCCACTTCCTCCATGCAATCACTGCTGACTACGGAGGTTGGGTCTCTACTTCCTTACCCTCCCCTCAGCTGAGACCAGGAGAGGAAGTGAAGGCCGCGGCATGCACCGAACCATTTCTATGTCTTCAGGTGAGGCCTCTAAAAGGGAGGAGAAAAAGAAAGCATGAAGGCCGCCACTTGCTACTGAACCACAACCTCTCTCTGCTACAATACTGGGCCTGGTGACCAAGCGAGGGTCACGTGTATCCACTGAAGGAAATCTTCTCCACATGGAAAGTCTGGAGATCCAAGGAAAGTCAATGAAGAAGAAGTTCTGCTCACAATAAATCTTTGTACAGTTCTGCAAGGCTAGACCTCCAATGTGCATGACGCCATCACATTTCTGCATGCAATAAGGCAGCGGTACCCAGAGAGGGGGAATCCGAGTGCTAGTCAATGATGGAGTGGCCACTCCAGGGTCGGGTCTTCACTCCTCCATGCAATCACCAACGGCCGAGGTTAGGTCTTTGTCCTCCATGCAATCACTGCTGAGTATGGAGGTCTGGTCTTCACTACCTTCATGCAATCACTGCTGACTATGGAGGTTGGGTCTCTACTTCCTCCATGCAATCACTGCCGACTACGGAGGTCGGGTCTCCACTTCCTCCATGCAATCACTGCCGACTACGGAGGTCTGGTCTCTACTTCCTTCAGGCAATCACTGCTGACTATGGAGGTTGGGTCTCCACTTCCTCCATGCAATCACTGCTGACTACGGAGGTTGGGTATCCACTTCCTCCATGCAATCACTGCTGACTACGGAGGTTGGGTATCCACTTCCTCCATGCAATCACTGCTGACTACGGAGGTTGGGTATCCACTTCCTCCATGCAATCACTGCTGACTACGGAGGTTGGGTCTCTACTTCCTTCAGGCAATCACTGCCGACTACGGAGGTCGGGTCTCCACTTCCTCCATGCAATCACTGCCGACTACGGAGGTCTGGTCTCCACTTCCTCCATGCAATCACTGCTGACTATGGAGGTTGGGTCTCCACTTCCTTCAATGAACCACTGCTAATAGCTGGAGTTTCGGGGCCCCGTGAAGAGTTTCGGGGCCCCGTGACAACTGCTCTATCTAAAAATCCTGAAGCCAGTAAAGTGTAAACATATCTGACCCTACACACGGATACCGGGTATCGTTATACAGAGAGGTCCTCCATATATCAGTACAACCAAGGAGGACCACATGCAGTCACATATCAAGCCACATGACCAACAGAAGGTTCCTGAACACCGGATGACGGCTCAGTAGACGTGAGCCTGGAGCAATGACGGAGCGGGCATAGAGCAGAGGGCGGTGTGCTGTGATCATGTGACATGCTTGCAAAGAGGAGCGATGGGGGACCACAATTCACCAAATACAGGACATCAATCTCAGCGTAGAAACTCTCACAGGAGGATTTGGCACATGCTACACACCAAGAGGAACCCGATCCGCAGACAGCGGTTACCAAGCTACACACACCGTGCCGCGGCAAGGAGGAAAAGGGGCCCCGTCCATGCAAAATACTGACCCAAAAAATGAATGCGCATGCGTACAACACAAAGAGGATACTTCCGTGCATCACATCATGTAACAAGGACACAGAATACTGATAAACATGCGTGTAATGGGCACAGGCGTGTCACGTGACAAGGCAGTGGTGAAGACGGAGTGATGGCACGAATGGTGTAACAGGCGGCAGGGCACAGAGACATCTTAGGCGGCCATTCATAAAGATCGTTGACCAACCACCATGGTTTGTTGCACGCCGTTGAGCCAACATCATGGTCGGTAGCACAAGGCTGAGCCGCCATCATGGGTCGGTAGCACAAGGCTGAGCCGCCATCATGGGTCGGTAGCACAGGGCTGAGCTGCCATCATGGGTCGGTAGCACACGGCTGAGCCGCCATCATGGGTCGGTAGCACACGGCTGAGCCGCCATCATGGTCGGTAGCACACGGCTGAGCCGCCATTATGGTTGGTTGCACAGGGCTGAGCTGCCATCATGGGTCGGTAGCACAGGGCTGAGCTGCCATCATGGTCGGTAGCACACGGCTGAGCCGCCATCATGGTCGGTAGCACAGGGCTGAGCCGCCATCATGATTGGTTGCACAGGGCTGAGCCGCCACTATGGTTGGTAGCACAGGGCTGAGCCGCCATCATGGTTGGGAGCACAGGGCTGAGCCGCCATCATGGTTGGTTGCACAGGGCTGAGCTGCCATCATGGTTGGTAGCACAGGACTGAGCCGCCATCATGGTTGGTTGCACAGAGCTGAGCCGCCATCATGGTTGGTTGCATGCAGAGAGTATGAAATACACCAATCATCTTTGTGCCGCGTAGGATAATGTGGCCCCTTCGTGTCGGCATGCTGCATTGTATAGCGATACCGAGTACCTCCGCCGGCTCCTCGTGCCGCATAATAATGGCGGCTCTCTCTCCGCGCGGGTACAAATACTGAGCTGTACGGAACACTGAGTCTCTATGTAAACGGGTCGCATGGAAGGATACCGAGTATCTCCACGCACACGCACTTCAAGCGCTGTGATCTATGCGGGTGCCTACGCCGCCGCCGTCAGGGACGACAAAACACTATGACCGCACCTCCCCTCATCAGATCAGCATTTCTCAGGCTCCGCCCATGAGGAACCCAGGAATGGACTGCCATCCGTGAAGCAAGGGGGATCTGTGCGGCGCCACTGAACGGACAGCGATATAGGCCTGTGTCACACGAGTCCAGAACTCGGACCGCCAAGAACTCTGTAGTGGATCAAAAGTCAAGTTTTAGAGATTTCCGTCACGGCGCCCCCCCTCCCCCGGAAGAAGGTTAGGAGTGGTTATCTCGAGTCGCCGGGTCTCCAAGTATAGTGCAATAATACTTCATCACGCTGGTCTGTAGGGTGGGGGGAGGTGGGGGGGGGTCACCGGTGAAA
>NW_017308508.1:35954-36266 GCF_000935625.1 Nanorana parkeri
GCCGGCCCTTCCCTTTCCCACTGGTCTGATACTCATCCCCCCGCCCCTCACCTACTCACCCCGCCCCACTTCTCTATTCTTGATGAACAAGCTGGACCGCGCCAGACCCAAGTGGGAGCCCCTTCCAGTCCAGCCCTCAGGACTCTCATTGGACGGAGGTGGCGATATACGCGCACACCTCGGGAATCTCCATTGGCCACTGCACACGTGTCCCCGGCCTCCCATTGGATGGATACGATGCAAACCTTGAACTAGGTGTGGGGGAGGGCTGCGAGGAGGAGGAGGAGGGGCTATAAGGGCTTGGTCTCAACC